>NW_028241981.1:0-41511 GCF_964263255.1 Lissotriton vulgaris
GCTATTGTTTTCACTTATGCAAACTTTTTATGGCCTGCTTGCCGAAATAAAAAAATTATTTAGGAGGAGAAGAAAAGAACAGCAAAAAACCAGTGGGAACCAAGCGTGGGGGTTACAGAAAAATAAAATAATGATGGATGAATTAATGGTAAATAAAACAATTATTAATCTTTCATCAAGAACACTTACGTTAAAAGAAAAACAAACCCTATGTTTGGGACTCACATTTTGCCCCACGGAACTCTTTGATTATGCTGATACTAGGGTTGACATTTTCAAATTCATTAGGAAGCTTAAATTGTTAAAAAGGCATTCACTGATGAAAAATAAACCAGGGACCAACCCAGAAGAAAGTGTTACTGCACCTGAACTTACAGTGGGGGATGTGGATATGCTGCAAACTTTTTATTCCCTAGGAGGCCTAACCAATGACAATGAACTAGAATTAGAGGTCGTGGGAGTGAGAGAGACCAGAACTGATAGGGCTGCTAACACTTCTTTTAAGCCAAAATCAGTGTTCTATCCCACCCTCCCTCACGACTCGATTGATACTTTTCATGAAGTGGTGACTAAAGAACTGACCAAATTAAAACACACCTGTCCTAAACAGAGGAGAGGAGATATCAATCTGACTAAGGGAGAGATGGATTTTATTTTGTCTTTAGCAGATGATAAAAATGTTATACTGCGACCCTCAGACAAGGGAGGAAATATTGTACTGTGGGGTAGAGAATTGTACATAAAAGAGGCATTGTTTCAATTGAATGAAGGAAAGTTCTACTGTACTAGCAGTATGAATGCATACAATGTTAGTATCACAGAAACATGGGAACAACTCACCGAATGGCATAACGAGGGATTACTTTCATGGCATGAATTCCGGTTTCTCAAAAAAGACTATCCCAAACTTCCTATTTTCTACCTTCTACCGAAGGTTCACAAAAACCCCATAGAACCACCTGGGAGACCAATTATATCTTCTATAGGAAGTATAAATGAAAATTTGTCCAAATACATCGACCATTTTCTCAGAGAATTTGTATGTCAACTCCCTTCCTACACTAAGGATACTACTGATTTCCTTAATAAACTTGAAGGTATCCAATGGTCAGAAGGCGCTCTGCTTATCACTATGGATGTGAGCGCCCTCTATACTATCATTGACCACATTCAAGGGATGGAAGCTAGCTATCACTTCCTAAAAAAGAGGGAAATAGGCTTTCGAGAACACACTAACATGGTAATACAAATGATGAAACTATGTCTGAGAAACAATATTTTCATGCTTGATGGGTCAATTTACAAACAAACCCGTGGCTCGGCAATGGGTTCGGCATTTGCGCCTAGCTTCGTGAATCTCTTTGTGGGCAAATGGGAAGAGGAACTTAGAAATGATGTTATGTTGACAGAGGACTTTACTAAAGTACAAACATGGATCAGATACATTGATGATCTGTTCATGGTATGGTGCGGTACTAAAGAGGAAGCTATTAGTTTCATTGACAAACTCAATAGGAACATATACAATATAAACCTCACATACACCATAAGCAAAAATCATGCAGAATTCCTGGACACAGAAATCAATGTGATTGAAGGTAGACTAATCTCTAGCCTACATAGGAAAGAGACAGCTGGGAATAGTCTCCTCCATGCTCAACCAGACCCCTTGAAATGGAGCATCCCCTATGGGGAATTGCTTAGAGCCAAAAGAAATTGTAGTGATAAGGATGGGTTTGTTTTAGAACATGAATGCATGCTAGCTAGGTTCCGGGAAAGAGGGTACCCTGAATGGGTGCTGACCAAAGCTGTGAAAAAAGCTGCAGAAGTAGAAAGATCAGAAATCCTAACCCCTAAACCTAACATAGACAGTGAAAATAACCCAACTAGAATCATAACCACTTTTCATCAGAGATCAGACAAAGTCCGCAAAATCCTAGTAGATAAGTGGAATATTCTTAAGTCAGACAGTATAATAGGACCAGAGTTGAAGGAAAGACCCCAGATAACCTATGGAAGAGGGAGAAATCTCAGAGACATTTTGGTGAAAGGTGATATTTCTGACAATAAAAAACAACATGTGCAGGGCCTCAAAGGTTTTTACCCATGTGGACACTGTCGGGCTTGTAAATCCAGCTACATGGTAAAAGAGGTTAATATTCCGGGACACACACAAAAACGTAAAATCAAACAATTTCTTACTTGCAATACAAGTTTTGTCATTTATGAACTCGAATGTCCATGTAACATGAGATATGTGGGCAGCACAACCTGTACAGCCAAGAAACGTATACAAGAATATTTGAGAGCAATAACTAATGTGGATGCCCATTATCCAGTTGCTAGACATTTTCAGGAGGTCCATCAATCTAACTCCTCTCTGCTTAGATATTTTGCTGTTGAACAAGTTAATGTTGGCAAAAGAGGGGGCAATCGTGTTCTAGCACTCAGAAAAAGAGAATCCAAGTGGATCATGGAGCTAGAAAGCAGATTTCCTGGGGGTCATAATTTAGACGAAGAACTTGCAACTCACTTATATGAAGAGTAATCCTCATATTTAGGGGTTCATATCATGCTCCAGGATGATGAACAAATGAGTTAAAATACTAGTCTTTTGATACTTGTTGTCTAACCTGAACTGTACTTAATGAGAATGTTCAAGCTAGTCTTGATTTATTTTTAATGCATATTTTAATCTTATGTATATGTTTTTTCCAGGAGAAAGGGAAGGGATACATCACTTTTATTATGTACTACACATCTTCCCTACCCTTTTCTTCGGCGTATGATGAAATCACTTCACTTCACTAAGATAAGGAATTCACTTTTCACTTTTTCACTGTTTTATATTGGACACATTTTTGTAGGACTTTATACTTCTTGTGAGGTCCTATGGCTTGTACAAATTTGACGCAGAATTTGGATATGACAGCAATATATCTGCAATTCCTGGATAAGAGTATCAAACCTTATTTTCTATGTATGTTTGGAAATTGAGCTCGAGGGCACTAGACCGCAAGAAATATGCAAGATGTTATTGTTTTATTTCCACGTGTCACATTGTGAATGCAATGGTTATGATTATAGGCACTAGAATTTGTAATTGAGTTGCTTTCACAGGAAGCGAGTGACAGTTCGACCACCGGAACACTATAATACCCATCTAACTTAGATGTAAATAGTAGTTTTTCATTGTCCGCTTTCAGTTCTTGAAGCCATTGTACCTTTGATGGTAATTTACAATGTAAATAAGCTGATACAATTATATTACCTGTTAGGCACATATATGACAGGTAGGCATTTCCTAAACATATATCTGTAATGGCATGTCTAACTATCGAGTAAAATACCACTCCAAAATGGCCGATCCCTTTACCAGGATTAACATCATGCCAAAATATGTGGACGTTTTCACTGTCAATTACACCTTCCATTTTTTGTGTTTACTTAAAGCAAGCAAAATGTTGTATTAGGTAACGTGTGAACAAGACACACTTGGTGTCGAAACGCGTAACGTTTTTTGAGAATAAAAATTGCATCTCTACTACCGAGTGCGCGTGATGCTTCTAAGAAAACTGTGGATTGAAAATATATATATATATATATTCACTGAAAAAACCATAGGTTATAGACTATATATAGTTAGGAATTTGCATTTACAAAACCTTGAAAATTCACTGAAAAAACCATTGGTTATAGACCATATATAGTTAGGGATTAGCATTTACAAAACCTTATTTTACTCGCATAAAACCATTGAAATTCGCATATATAGTTAGGTGCGCTAACTATATATCGCGCACCCGCAATCCACTGCTGATGATGTCACATATTACATCATTCATGACATGGTCAGTGACATCACTGATGACATCACTGATGACATCTCAAATGACATCACTGATGACAACATCCAGTGACTGTATGTTTCTGTAAAGTTAAAATATGTCTTACATATTGAAGAATGAGTGGATGTATAAGTGTCTGGATGAAGGATTTAGTAGGTGCATGACTGACTGTATGAGAGAGTGATTAGATGTGTCTCACTGAGTGCATGGGTTACTGACTAAACTGTCTTAATTTGTGCATCATTATGTCTGTTGTTCTGTAAACTGCTGCATGTGTTGATCAGTAGCTATATGAGTAACTATATGGGTTATTGATTGGTTGACCAAGTATTTGTATGGGAGACTGAGTGTGTGTGTGGGTGGCTGGGAGGTGTATGACTTTGTGCATAGATGTGTGAGCAGTTGATTCACTAGATGTATGAGTTCAAAAGTGCATGTGGAAACAGCTGTATGGGCGGTTAACTGTGTGCATGAGTGTATTGGTGAGTGAATGGATATCTCAGTGCTACCATGTCAAAGTAAGTACATATGTAAAACACAGTACATGTGAGAGTTGACATATATAAATAACTGTGCATAAGAGCCAGTGAATGTGTGAGTGGCTGTGTGGATCATTGTGAACTTGTATCAGGGATTGTATAAGAGAGTAAATATGTGTTAGTATATGTTTGAATAAGTAAGGTGTGTATAACTGTATAGTTGAGGAAATGGAGGTGTGATTGATTTTTTGCATGACTGACTAGGTGTGTGAGTAACTCCATGGATGAGTGACAGTCTGTGAGTGTCTGTTTACACTGAGTGTATCTAAGGTTATATCAGAGTCTGAAGAGGTTCATCGTATAATCACATGAATGATGTCATCAGTGATGTGATCAGTAATGTCAAACGAGATGTCATCAGTGATGTCATCAGTGATGCCATTTAAGATGTCATCATTGATGTCATCAGTGATGTCATTTGAGATGTCATCAGTGATGTCATTTGAGATGTCATCAGTGATGTCATCAGTGATGTCACTGACCATGTCATGAATGATGTAATATGTGACATCATCAGCAGTGGATTGCGGGTGCGCGATATATAGTTAGCGCAACTAACTATATATGCGAATTTCAATGGTTTTATGCGAGTAAAATAAGGTTTTGTAAATGCTAATCCCTAACTATATATGGTCTATAACCAATGGTTTTTTCAGTGAATTTTCAAGGTTTTGTAAATGCAAATTCCTAACTATATATAGTCTATAACCTATGGTTTTTTCAGTGAATTTCATTGGTTTTTTAAAAGCTAATATCTATAGCTGTAAAATATATTCTTTATTATGTGACGTACCACGTAGCCACGTGAGACGCCTCATGACGCGTCACATAAACGTGACATATCGTCTCTGCAGCGCAAGCAAAACCCGTAACGTAAGCGCGCCAGAGCACGCTTACAGATATACATATATATTTTTTTTAACCTTAATTAGACAAAATCCACACGTGCACATATCTTGAGGCCTTGCAAAGGCACATTAAACAAACAGTCCCTACAATTTTGCCAAGTTTGGTGGAAATCTATTCCTTTAAATTTTATTTTACTGTTTCTCTTGGTTTTCCCCTTGTTACGCTTACCGGAACGCTACCCGGTACGCAAACCGGACGCTCCAAAAACACAAGATGTCGGACTCCCGTTACGCTACCGTTTAGCTGCCCGGTTGGCGTACCGGGAAGCGCCTCTACAGCGAAAAATCTCAATTTTTTTTTCTTTTTTCCTTTTGCCCTGCGGGGCACTTTAATATCCCCCTCATCAATCCTAGGGTGTCAGGAGGGGTCTACCCTGCCCCCTTTCCTTCATTTCCCCCTTCGTTTTTCACCACCTCGTCTCTCGATCCTACAGAGAGACAAGATGGCGGCCGCTCCGGACTGTTTACAAAGTTGACAGCCAATCAGCTTCTCCTCAGACTCCCGTTACGCTGCCGGTTAGCTGCCCAGTTAGCTGCCCGGTTCGCGTACTGGGACGCGCCTCTACGGCGAAAAATTGCATTTTTTTTTTTGCCCCGCGAGGCACTTTAATATCCACCTCATCAATCCTAGGCGGTCAGGAGGGGTCTACCTTGCCCCCTTTCCTTCATTTCCCCCTTCATTTTTCTCCACCTCTTGTCTCTCGATCCTACCGAGATACAAGATGGCGGCCGCTCCGGACTGTTTACAATGTTGACAGCCAATCAGCTTCTCCTCAGACTCCCGTTACGCTGCTGGTTAGCTGCCTGGTTAGCTGCCCGGTTCACGTACCGATTTGCGCCTCTACGACAAAAAAACGGATTTTTTTTTTTTTTGGGGCCCCGAGGGGCACTTTAATATCCCCCTCATCAATCCTAGGGGGTCAGACGGGGTCTACCTTGCCCCCTTTCCTTCATTTCCCCCTTCGTTGGGCCTCCTCTTGTCTCTCGATCCTACCGAGAGACAAGATGGCGACCGCTACGGACTGTTTAGAATGTTGACAGACACCGGAGAGCCAATCAGCTTCGCTTCGCAAAGCTCCGTTACGCGAAAAGTACGCGAACTGGTGCGCTATCCAGGACGCTGTCACAGATATATAATTTTTTTTAAACGTTAATTTCTCAAAATCCACTGGAGCACATATATTGAGACCCAGCAAAGGCACATCGGGCTAACAGTCCCTACAATTTTGCCAAGTTTCGTGCAAATCCATTCAGCCGTTCGAGCTAAAAGTGAGGCCAAACGCCCTATGGAAATTAACATGGGAAAAACACGTTTTGGGACCCCCCTTTTTTCTCGGCCCCCCCTTGACGAAACCCCCCAAATTTTCAAGGGCTGCTCAGAAACAAAATGTGCCATTTTCCTGAAAATTTCAGCCGATTCCATCCACAAACGCCAAAGTTATTAGACATAGAATTTTCAAAAGTCCCCTAGGAAAAAAATCCTAACTATATATACCTACTGGCTATCGCCAGTAGGTAATATATATATATATATATATATATATATATATATATATATATATATACAACACGAACAGATGGCGTGCTTTTGCCGCTTGCACGGCGGGCGCTCGACAGGATCGCCGATCCTTCAAATAAGTTTAGAAAACTGGTATGGTCCTATATGTAGAAACCAGAGTCGAGGCCCAAATTGAGTTTTAAGTGCTCAAGGTTTAATTGGCAAAAATAAACAGCCCCAACGCGTTTCGAGGTAAGCCTACCTCTTGGTCACGGGTGGAGTAACATCATTTCACCATACTTTTAAAGTAAACACCCAGATGCATTCTGTCATGCATCACGTGCCCATAGACAATGAAGAGATACTGCAATCGGGCTACAATGTATCATTGAGTTTGTTTACACAGTCATTTCAGTTGTTAACTTAAAATAAACATTGGCTTTGTGGCTACATATCCAGGCATCTAATTAACATCGTGTGTCACATTTATCTCATGAAAAAATAAATGTCAGAAAATTATACATATGCTTGTTCTGCATAAGTTGTTACAAAGAAAATCTCCGCCCAAGTGGGCTTATTACATATCCAGGCATCTAATTAACATCGTGTGTCACATTTATCTCATGAAAAAATAAATGTCAGAAAATTATACATATGCTTGTTCTGCATAAGTTGTTACAAAGAAAATCTCCGCCCAAGTGGGCTTTTAACCACCACAAAAATGTTCATAATGCCGAGTCTTAATTCTGCCCAAGTGGGCGTGCCATCCTTTCCTGCAAGAAACCAAACAAACCAAATTCAGCCTGTGTATTCTCATCATGTATGTGCAAATAACTGTAACAAGTGCTATTAAAATCAACTTTCTTTAAAAGATTCTACATTGCTCAAAAGACGCGACAGAGATTACTTGATTCCTTAAAATTACTCATACAGGTGTACTGCTAGTTCTTCCCCAAGGTTGTGCCCAATCGGTTGAATGGTGTTATATTTAATTATATATTTGGACTCAAGTTTCCGTAACTCTAGCCATCTGTTTCCACCTCTCTCTTTATTTTCCACACAGTCTAGCACTATAAATGTCAGCAGATTGGGATTCTGATTGTGTACTGCCGCAAAGTGCCTTGCTACTGGGTATTGGTGGTTCAAGTTTTTTATTGCTCTTAGATGTTCTAGTACTCTGAGTTTAGCCTGCTTTGTGGTGCACCCAATGTAAAATTTGTCGCAGGGACAGTGTAGTGCATAGATAGCATGATCCGTCGTGCAGCTCAGATGTTTTGTGATCTTATGTGCCTCCTGATCTTTGGAAATCACTATCGATTTGCAATTCTTGCTGGTCTTGCAAGCTTTGCAACGTTTACACGGAAAAAATCCATGTATTGCATTACTTTTGGGACTTTCTCTGATTAATGTCGTACTCAGTGTGTCTCTTAGTGATTTTGCCTTCATGTAAGTCACTGATGGTGTATCGTGTATGACCTCACACAAATCTTTATCCAGTTTAAGGATATCCCAAAATTTCAGTAAACTCCGTCTCACTTCCCAGGACTGACTGTCATACCGGGTTATGAATCGGATTTTATCATCTGCAGGACGTTCTTTAGGGATCAGAAGTTCTTTTCTTTCCTTCTGATCTACCTCTCTTTCTGCATGATTGATGATTTCCTTTGAATATCCCCTTTCACGAAATCTTGCTATCATGAGTGCTTTTTCCTTTTCATAGTGTGGCCCTGTGCTGCAATTACGCTTCGCCCTGGTTAGCTCTCCCAAAGGGATGCTTCTTATCAATGTGACAGGGTGACAACTTTCAGCGTGTAGGAGACTATTCCCAGCTGTTTTTTTGCGGAATAAGGAGCTTGTTAAAACCCCATCCCTCACCTCAAGATTGACATCCAGGAATTCCAGTTGAGTTTTACTCATGCAACTGGTGAATTTTAAATTGAGACCATTATTGTTGATGATCTTTTCAAATTCCTGAGCTTGTTCGCGGGTGCCCTTCCAGACACAAAAGATGTCATCAATAAAACGGAGCCAGAGGACGGCGTGGGTACTAAAGTGGGAGATGTTGCTCACCACTTGCTCCTCCCACCAGCCCATGAAAAGGCCAGCAAAGCTGGGAGCAAAGCAAGTACCCATCGCCGTCCCCCGTGTCTGTCTGTACATTTTTTTATCAAATATGAAAAAATTATTTTCAAGACATATCTGCATCATTTGCAGTATCATATTAGTGTGGCCCCAGTGGGAGATAGATCGTTCCTTCAGAAAGTGTCTACATGCCTCTAGCCCCAAAATTTGGGGAATGCTTGTGTACAAACTGACGACATCAAAACTGATCATCCAGTAATCCTTTGGGAGAGCTAACCAGGGCGAAGCGTAATTGCAGCACAGGGCCACACTATGAAAAGGAAAAAGCACTCATGATAGCAAGATTTCGTGAAAGGGGATATTCAAAGGAAATCATCAATCATGCAGAAAGAGAGGTAGATCAGAAGGAAAGAAAAGAACTTCTGATCCCTAAAGAACGTCCTGCAGATGATAAAATCCGATTCATAACCCGGTATGACAGTCAGTCCTGGGAAGTGAGACGGAGTTTACTGAAATTTTGGGATATCCTTAAACTGGATAAAGATTTGTGTGAGGTCATACACGATACACCATCAGTGACTTACATGAAGGCAAAATCACTAAGAGACACACTGAGTACGACATTAATCAGAGAAAGTCCCAAAAGTAATGCAATACATGGATTTTTTCCGTGTAAACGTTGCAAAGCTTGCAAGACCAGCAAGAATTGCAAATCGATAGTGATTTCCAAAGATCAGGAGGCACATAAGATCACAAAACATCTGAGCTGCACGACGGATCATGCTATCTATGCACTACACTGTCCCTGCGACAAATTTTACATTGGGTGCACCACAAAGCAGGCTAAACTCAGAGTACTAGAACATCTAAGAGCAATAAAAAACTTGAACCACCAATACCCAGTAGCAAGGCACTTTGCGGCAGTACACAATCAGAATCCCAATCTGCTGACATTTATAGTGCTAGACTGTGTGGAAAATAAAGAGAGAGGTGGAAACAGATGGCTAGAGTTACGGAAACTTGAGTCCAAATATATAATTAAATATAACACCATTCAACCGATTGGGCACAACCTTGGGGAAGAACTAGCAGTACACCTGTATGAGTAATTTTAAGGAATCAAGTAATCTCTGTCGCGTCTTTTGAGCAATGTAGAATCTTTTAAAGAAAGTTGATTTTAATAGCACTTGTTACAGTTATTTGCACATACATGATGAGAATACACAGGCTGAATTTGGTTTGTTTGGTTTCTTGCAGGAAAGGATGGCACGTCCACTTGGGCAGAATTAAGACTCGGCATTATGAACATTTTTGTGGTGGTTAAAAGCCCACTTGGGCGGAGATTTTCTTTGTAACAACTTATGCAGAACAAGCATATGTATAATTTTCTGACATTTATTTTTTCATGAGATAAATGTGACACACGATGTTAATTAGATGCCTGGATATGTAATAAGCCCACTTGGGCGGAGATTTTCTTTGTAACAACTTATGCAGAACAAGCATATGTATAATTTTCTGACATTTATTTTTTCATGAGATAAATGTGACACACGATGTTAATTAGATGCCTGGATATGTAGCCACAAAGCCAATGTTTATTTTAAGTTAACAACTGAAATGACTGTGTAAACAAACTCAATGATACATTGTAGCCCGATTGCAGTATCTCTTCATTGTCTATGGGCACGTGATGCATGACAGAATGCATCTGGGTGTTTACTTTAAAAGTATGGTGAAATGATGTTACTCCACCCGTGACCAAGAGGTAGGCTTACCTCGAAACGCGTTGGGGCTGTTTATTTTTGCCAATTAAACCTTGAGCACTTAAAACTCAATTTGGGCCTCGACTCTGGTTTCTACATATAGGACCATACCAGTTTTCTAAACATATATATATATATATATATATATATATATATATATATATATATATATATATATATATACATATTACCTACTGGCGGCCGCCAGTAGGTATATATAGTTAGGATTTTTTCTCTATGGGACTTTTGAAAATTTTATGTCTAATAACTTTGGCGTTTGTGGACGGAATCGGCTGAAATGTTCAGGAAAATGGCACATTTTGTTTCTGAGCAGCCCCTGAAAATTTGGGGGGTTTCATCAAGGGGGGGCCAAGAAAAAAGGGGGGTCCCAAAACGCGTTTTTCCCATTCATTTTTCCATAGGGCGTTTGGCCTCACTTTTAGCTCGAACGGCTGAATGGATTTACACGAAACTTGGCAAAATTGTAGGGACTGTTAGCCCGATGTGCCTTTGCTGGGTCTCAATATATGTGCTCCAGTGGATTTTGAGAAATTAACGTTTTAAAAAACAGATATATCTGTGATAGCGTCCCGGGTAGCGCTCCGGTTCGCGTACTTTTCACGTAACGGAACTTTGCGAAGCGAAGCTGATTGGCTCTCCGGTGTCTGTCAACATTCTAAACAGTCCGGAGCGGCCGCCATCTTGTCTCCCGGTAGGATCAAGAGACAAGAGGAGGCCAAAACAAAGGGGCAAATGACCATAAGGGGGCATAGTAGATCCTCCCTGACCCTCTAGGTTTGATGTGGAGGCTTTAAAAGGGCCCCGCGGGGCAAAAAAAAAAAAAAATTTTTTTTTTGCGTGGGGTGCGCCCGGTACGAGCACCGGAAAGCGGTCCGGGGAGCGTACTATAAGGAAACAAGAATGATAGACTTTTAAAATATTGTATGTTTATTGATTGTTCGTTGTGTTGTTTTTTTTTTGTTTTTTTTTAATTACGTAACAACATGTAGGTACCAATGCAGAGTCTAAAAATAAATAAACGCCGTCTCCTTTGTAGATATCTTGCAAGTTGTTTCTGAAGTTATTGTGGTATATGGAATTCATACCATAGTCTGTCTGGAAAGCCGAAACAATATGGAGGCAGGAGATGATAAATAGATGTTAAATACACATTGGAGATAATATAGTGGAAGAAAGGACGTAACTATGAGCAAACTTACTATGTAACACAAACAAGTTGCACAGTATATTTAAAGTCTGACTTTACATTATAATCAATTTGCTAGTAGTTTACAAAATACATATAAAAATGAATAATGTCTCAAACTATTTTTGAATTATTAAATATAAATTTATTTTTCTGATTCGTTTTCAAAATTAAAAATAACTTCTAATAATTCATTGTCAGAATTTTTTTCATTTTCAATTAGGAAATCTACTGATTCTACACATTGCAGAAGTTCAAAGTCCCGTGATTCATCATAGAATTCAGAGTCAATTTCTGTATCTGTGTTGCTTCCTGCAACAATTTCCAAGTTAGCTTTGTTCTCTCCTTCCATTTTTGTGCTGTAAAATGAATTAAAAAAAAATATATCAGTACAGATAGGGCACTGTTGGGTTTAAGTGCAGACAGGTAGTTTGTTTTTTAAACAGTGATTTTATCTTTGGGCAGTGTATGGTATCAGACTGGAAGTAGAAATATAGAAAAGTGTATGTGATAAAGCCTAAGTAAATTCATAATTATACAAGACAAGCCTAACTCCATCCATAACTATAACAGAGAATTCTATCTTATTCTATAACTATTACAGAGGGATAGTATATAACTATCAGAACATGTTTTCCTAATTAACTTATAGTTCACAACATACTTCAGTTTTTAAAATAACATCTTAACTTTCAAAAAGAAGTTTAAGTTCTCAGTTGAAATGCACTTCAGGAAGTAGTAGTCAAAATGGCTATGTTTCTCTCTCTTTCTTTATGTATATTTAGGTACTTAACCAATCAAATGTCATGATATAATAGTAGAAATTGAAAGTAACATTTTAATTGGTTGTCAATTCCAACACTTCATATGTGTTTTGTGAAGTAATTTACCTCAGGGAATTTAGAGAGGTCTACATGCTAAATGGCTAAATGGAATTCCAACCAAATTTGTGAAAATGGTAGGGATTGGTATGTAGTATGAGCTAATGTATAATTGGTGAAAGTGTCTCCAGTGGTTTTTCTGTAAATTACTTTCCCACCTTTTTTGAGCGAGTGCTTGTCAGTGCGTGTCCCGGTACGCGAACCTGCAGCGTTACGGGAGTCCTCCATTTTGTGTTTCGGTAGAATTGAGATACAAGATGGAGGGTAAATAATGTTCAGAATGGGTAGAAGGGGGCACGGTAGACGTATCCTGACCCCCTAGGTTTTCTGAGGGTGGCTGAGGAGGCTCATATATGTAGATTTTTTTTTTGAATTTTTCGCGCGGTTAGCTGCCGGTACGCGAACCGGGTAGCGAACCGGGAAGCGAACATAAGTGAAAATTAGTGAAAAAAGGAACATTCGAAATTTCAAAAGAGTAATGAAAGTTAAGGTAGCTCTGAAAAGAGCTTTTGGGTTCTGTGTAAGTTCTAGGTACTTATAAGTAGGTACCAATACACAGTCTTAAATATTGTATGAAAACTCTGTTCCCCTCATCTGAGAAGTGCACACCATCTCCTCTGTAGATATCTTGCATGTAATAACGCAAGTTATTGTTGTAGATGGAGCCCATTCCATGGTCTCTCATGTAAGCTGAAACAGACTTATTTACATGCTTCCTCGATTTCTCAATTTGTGGACAAAATTGATTGGACCACCTCCATTTTTGTCTTTGGCATATATTGGAATATACCAAGGCAGTTTAAGGAAAAAGTGCCATCAATTGCTCAAAGGTGTCTTTTAAGAGCATTTTCAGACCTACCCCAGTCAAAGTGCCCAAATCATTTCCTCCACAGTGCACTATTATGAGGTCAGGGTTTGGCAAATGTAAAAAGGTTTTCACCAATGGTATCAATTGGTGACATTTCAATCCTCTTTGGCCAATCCATTTGATTTCCACATTTTGTAAATTGAGGTTGTGTAAATTTCTGTTATCAGCATACCTGTGAGCCCAGTGGATGTAGCTATGTCCAAGAATCCAGACTGAAAACATGGCGAGAGGAGGTTCTGCTGTAGTCAGATGAAGTGTGGGAATGAAATGGCAGTTGAAACAGTGGAGTTTGTAATGAAATAAAACTGTGGAGTTTGAGTGCAAATGATTCATTAGCAGTGATTGGTGGATTTCCATTGCTGAAAACAGAAAGCTAGGGTGCATGGATGTGTTCTTTGAAAGATGTAATTTGAATGGTTAATAAAAAATGATGTTATGAAAGATTGCAGTGGATTAGCAGGTGTACGGAGAGTTCAGAGTTCATTTGAAACATTGTTGTGTGAACTTGTAAGCATGAGAGGTCTGGCAGGCGGTAGTTGCTATGGAAAAAGGGCAGAAAGGGCAGAGGGGGGAAGGGTGTTGATTTGAAAATAGTGAGGAAGAGTTTTGATTGGCTGACATGAGAGATATGTGTGATGAATATCAGCATTTCAGTGCCTTTTTTGGTTCCAGCCTCTGGAGTGCATAACTTTTGTTCTGCTAAAGAAAAATTGGTGTGTTTCTGAGACTGTTTTGAAATTCAAAAAGCATTTGTTAAGGTGAGTTATCGTTTCTTTATTTTAGATAGAGACTAGTATGCTTTTTTGAGAAAATAAGAAAGCCAGCTGTGCATTTAAAATGATGTTTTGAGTCAAGTGTTTGCATTATGTTTTCAAAGAAGATTTTGCATTCTTTTACCAATTGTAATTGCAGATAATGTAAAGTATTAGTACTGACAAGGTGTGGTTGTACATAGGAGCTGTGCTGTGTTTTCAAATTATGATCAGAAAATCGTTTTTAAGGAAAAGGAATGCTTTTAAAAATTATGAGAATGTATTTACTTGCGATGTGACTCCTGCAATGCGTCGCTTTTGCGGAACAGATGCATGATGCATCTGTGTTGTTATTGCCCCATGCTGCTCTACAGTGTACATGTTAAAAGTGATGCATAAGTGGTGCAAGGGCCTTGTAAATACACCCCTATGTGTGCTTAGCCATTTCAAGTCACTTCCCCCTTGTTCAAGGGCCTTGTAAATACGTCCCCATGTGTGCTTGGTAAATTTTGATTTTGATTGTTTGAGTTACATAGCCATGTTAAAAGTGATTGATAAAAAGGTGCAAGGACCTTAAAAAAACGTTTTCATGTGTATTAGGGCATTTTAAGTCAGTTCCCCATGAATGTAGGTATATCATTGTTTTACATAAAAGGTTTAAAAACGTTTTTTGAAATCAATTAGGTTTCTTGATATGTACTGCTAGTGTTTCATAGGTTGTTTGGGGCATATTTACAAGGCCTTTGAGTCCCTTTGATGTAATTTTTCTAATTTTAATTTAAGACATTTCCCCTGGAGCAAGGTCCTTGTAAATACGCTCCCATGTGTGCTTGGGTAATTTAAGTATTGATAGGGTGTGCTTCTACATAGGACGTAGAGTACATCTGCACAATGAGATAAGTAAGCTGAAGAAATACAGGTGATGTGATTGTTAAATGTGCAAAAATATTTGCACGTTTTTCAATTATATCACTTGTGTTTCCTAACATTACGAATCACATTGTGCAGATGATGTTTAGGCGTGTTCAGGGAGATAGAGGAGGTCTGGCCTTTGTTCAAGAGTGCAGTGGACATGATTCACTTCATTGGTAGGCCTGTACATGTATTATCACCTCTATACTCTTCAACAAGCCTAAATTTCATCTGCAACCCTGAGTAGGCCTCACCTCAAACAAACTTCTAGATAGTCCACACCTTATCGTCATCCTGAATCAATCATTTAAAGTGTTAGGGGCAGATTTATGATGGCTGTGCGCCTATTTTGTGCTGCTGTTGCGTCACTTTTATAATGCAGGAGAGATTTTCAAGATGCACCATGTTGCAAGATAGCAGCAGCTGGTTGTGGAGGGAGTTACAGTGGGGCAGGGAGGCGGGGAGGGGGAGGGGCAGGGTGGAGGGACCTAAACACTGGCATATGTATTATTGCAGGTAAGTACACAATTTAATGTGCGTCAAGTTTCATGTGAGCTTTTTGTTGCAGGGAGGGAAGTCATTAGCATGAAAGCCCTGTAATACTATCACTATCACAGTAAAATTAAGAAGATTTCACTGAATCATCTTTATAGCATTGCTGAATCAAATCCTTACTGTTATTGATTTACTGTTTGGTAATAGTGGTTAATAACATTTTTTATTATATTTTACCACAGATTCAACTGCAGATTATTTAGAAATTAGACAATGCTGTCTAAGGATAGAATCCGAAAGGCTACGAAACGTCAAAGACAGCAGATTACTAAATGCTTGCAGCAGTCCTCTACATGAAAATCACGTCAACGCACGAAGAAAGCTCCGGGTAAGAGAACGAAATCATTCCTTAGAAACATTTGTAGAAACAAAAGTATAACTACAGAACAAGTTTTAGTCCAGAAAAAGAGAGCCAATTTAAATGGAAAGGAAAGGCCCGTCAAAAAAGTTTCTGCTAGAGCAGGAGATAACTCTGTGCATGGCAGTAGAAGGGAAAATACATTCAGGGACATTCGTAGGCGAATGTTCCGCAACAGGGTAATTGTCAATTTGCTTAAACAATTTAAGAAAGGCCAACAGAAAGTGGCATTTTATAAGAAAAAGAAAAATATAGAGAAAATGATTGATCAGGCTTTCGAAATTAAGCGAAAGGTATTTATTTTGGTAATTAATAGAATTAGGAAACTAAACAAGGTAATTTATGTTTTCAAATCAAATAGTAGATGGAAGAGAGTAGTTAATCAAAGTAATTTTTGTGAAGTTTTCTCAGGAGAACGGATGCATAGTTCAAATAGTGAGGCATTTTTTAATGAGGAGAGTTATTTTCAGGACAATGATTTGGTGCATGCAGTTGACAGCAGTGGTCGAGCATATGAGGTAAAAGATGGTCGTCCGGTTGAAAAAGAAAAACTTGTGTCTGCAGATGCAGAAGAAGTGTTAAGTGATGAGGTTTTAGGGAGACGTCCTAAGGGACCAGTGTACACCTGGAAGTGTAGTTCTATTTGCAGTGTGCGACAGGATTCCATCAATTTGCTTTGTGATTTTATACAGACATTTAATAAGAAAAGTTTAAAACAAAAAATAAAGTTGTTGCAAGAATTAGATCCTTGCAGAGTGAGACAAGTGACAGGTTTGCATGGTCATTCACTGGCTTGTCTTTCCAGGAGAGTATGCCAGAGAGTTTTTCATCATTTCAGGATGCTAGCAGTGCATCATAATAAAGTGAGGAAATTAGTTAGAATGTTGTATTATGCTAAGAGTCCAGCAATTATGCTTAAACAATTAAGCAGTGCTCTTTTGCATGGTTCTGAAGTAGATGTGAAGAATATTTGTCAAGAAATTGAGTTCTGTTACTTTGCTGGTAAAGAGAGCAATGTTGAAATTGACCCACTAGAAGAAGGTAATGTGGAAGAGAGTGTACAGATTTTCAGTACACATAAGTTTCACAAGGATATTTCCACGTTTATGGTGAAATCTAGTGAGAGGCCTAATTTCACTTGTGTGTGTTGTCGACGGACTTATTATAAGAATCAGACTAAGTTAGTGGATTTATATGCAAAAAGTGATATGGAAAACAATAGTGAATGGAAGGATTTTGCCACATACTTGATGGTAGAAAATTGTTTTGATTTGGGAGCGGACCAACGTATGTGTACTTATTGTTATAACAAATTAAACCAAAACCAGATGCTTGCTAGAGCTGTTTATAATAATCTGGAATTAACATACAATTGGTAACCCAGGTTAGAAAGGGCGCTCTGCAAATAAGGGTAAAGTAAAGTTCCCAAATATACGTCTCGGTGCTCAAAGGAAGGGTGTGGTCACCAACACCCCAAACAACCTAACCAGTAGGTCTACAGAACAAATTGGTTTTCCTGAGCACTCACAGTCTATATAGTTCAATACCACAAAATATAATAGTATTTCCAATATATCCAAAGCAGTCCCAGGTGGGTAATCCAAAATGATATATCAAAGTCCTTCAGATCATGAGTCTTTATTTTTTACTTCTCTTCAAATGCAACTTCTCCACATTCCATGTACAGATGTCATTGGATTTATTCAGCCAACACGTGTTTCGTCTCGTATATTATTTACACAACGACTTCCTCAGGGCGTAATCTCAGTATTTTTGAAAAGCTCGCAGTTTGAAATAGTCTCTTTCCTCCTTACTTCAAATGGTGAAGTATAAGACCCCTATTCCTTTAGATCATGTTCATAATCAGGAGTCTTCCTATATATTCCAATGTATTTTGTTATCAACGATCTTAGTTTTGCTCCGTGTTCGTCTATCCACGAACGCGTTCTTCCGACCGGCCGGTCTGAAGAACGCGTTCGTGGATAGACGAACACGGAGCAAAACTAAGATCGTTGATAACAAAATACATTGGAATATATAGGAAGACTCCTGATTATGAACATGATCTAAAGGAATAGGGGTCTTATACTGTCGTCCTAAATTCAGAAACAAGGACAAGTACTACACCAAATGTCGTTTTGCATTTCCACGGTCGGTGATATCAAAAGGAAGAGTTAACAATTTGATGTCTTCGCTGCGACATAAGGTGACGAGGAAATCACCCAAAAACACATACAATTTGAAAAGAAACGAAGAGTCCAAGTACATTAACGACTACAACCCAGTGATTTTGTCCATGTGGAATGCTAACATGGATATACAGTTTGTGGCTGACAACTGTATGGCTGTGGCTCGGTATGTGACGTCTTACATCACCAAAAAAGAAAAGACAGAACTGAAGGATATGTGGGAGGATATTTCCCATGAAAAGAGCCTCAGTAAGAAGTTGTACAGTTTCAGTCTGAAGATGTTGTTGCATCGAGAAATCGGAGCTTACGAATGTTCTGACCGGTTATCTTCAGCAAGTCTCTATGCCAAATCTAGGAGTATCATTTGGGTGAGTCTTGGTCTAGCTGCAACGCGTAATCGAGTTCTGAAACCTGTACGGGAAATTGAGTATTTGGAGGAGAAGGAGCCAAGCAGTACAGATATTTTGAAGACCAACATGTTGGATACATATTATCCAAATAGAAGCAGTCACCTGGAGAATGTTTGTCTGTATGATGTTCTACAAAATTACGTTTTCAAGAGGAACATCAAAGAAGATATTGATAAAGGAGTGTATGCTGTAATTGGAAGTGAGGGATGTCTGGTCAAGCAAAGAAAATGTCAATTGGTAAATCATCGAAAATTGAATTGCGAATCTCCAGAAAGAAAAGAGTTTTTCTATTTAGCTCTTTTGCAACTTTTCAAGCCTTGGCGTGCAGAAGAGGAACTGCTTGGAGATTTCCTCTGTTACGAAGACTCTTTCAATGCAGCCAAGGAGTCCATAGAATGTCCTGTTTTTCCAAAATATCTAGAAATGTTGAATGCAGAAATCGAGCAGGAAGCAGCAATTGCAGCTGAGATTGCTAGGGACAGTTCTCAGGACAGTCAGAGTTCTGTTTCATTGAGTCAGGATCCACTAGGAGAACCAGTTATCGAAAATGAAGCTGCCACTGCCATGATTGAAGTGGAAAGAGCCATGGCACATGCTCAGGAGGATGCGGTTAACTTAGAAGATTTGGAAAGACAACTCAACGTTGAGCAGAGGAAAATATATGACGAAGTTACCAACCAAATTGAGCATGGATTAAGTCATGAGAAGAAAGAGTGCTCATGTACGTCGTTGAAGCCTGTCCGACTGTACGTGAGTGGAGAAGCAGGAACTGGAAAAAGTTTCCTCATTAAAGCAATTTCATGTTATCTGCAGAAAAGGACTGAGTCATCGCTGTCTTGTGTTGTGACCGCTCCAACTGGACTGGCAGCACATAACATTAAAGGGATTACTTTGCATCGGCTACTGATGCTGCCAGTGGAGCATGATAACAAATTACAATACCACAAGTTATCTGGGGATGCTTGTTGTGAAGTATCTAGAGTCTTGAAGAAGATGAAACTTCTTATCATTGACGAAGTAAGCATGGTTTCCAATGTCATGCTTGCCTTTGTGCATTTGAGAATGCAGGAAGTTCTTAAAACAGAGTATGATGTGTTATTCGGTGGCAAACACATCATTGTTTTCGGTGATCTTCTGCAGCTGACACCAGTAAAAGGACAACCAGTGTTTAAACTGCTTACACATGAAGATACCAAGAAGTGCCTTGGGAGCATTGGCAACGTTAACATATGGTTAAACTTCAATTATGCTGAGCTGCGTGAAAATATGCGTCAAGCGAAGGACGAAGATTACAAGAATATTCTACAAGATGTTAGAATCGGGAAAGTGACTGAGCGTGGGAAAGAAGCTTTACATGCACGATTACTGCCAAATTTGTATCCAGAAGAAGACGTTCTGCCAGAGGATATTTTTCAGAAAATTACTGAGAAGAAATCTGGAATATGTTTGATGCCAACTCTTGCAGAATGTTCCATCTTCAACAACAAAATGTTGAATTTAGAAAACCAAGAGATTGTGAAACTGGAAGCTATTGACAGAATAGAGCATATGGGTACAACAATTGTTTTGTCTGAGAATTTGAAATCTAAATTGGATTCATTACAGAAGACTGTATCTAAAACTGCGGGTTTTGAAAAGACTCTGAATGTGTGCTTAAATTGCCGTATCATTTTGAGAAGGAATTTACATGTTGAAAGAGGTCTGGTAAATGGATCAATGGGTAATGTTGTTGATTTTGAGAAATACAGAAGTAGAGATGGAATTGAATTTTTAAAAATTACATTTGATGGCATTGAGGAAGTACAGCTAATTGGTCGTTGCACAGCAAGGTTTTTGCTTGTAAAAGACTTATATGTTCGCCGTAAGCAGTTTCCTGTTTGCTTGGCATATGCGGTGACAATTCATAAATCACAAGGTTTAAGTGTAGACACTGCTTTAGTGAATATTGGCAGTTCTGTGTTCAAAGAGGGTATGCCTTATGTAGCATTGTCACAAGTCAGAACTTTATCGGGATTGTACTTGATTGACTGTGATGTCACAAACATTTGTGCGGATCTAGATTGTGTTAAGGAATACAATAGGTTAAGAAGAGAGTATGCGCCACATTTGCCTCAATATCCTTTGTTTGAGAAACGTGTGGTAGGCCGGAAACGAAGAAATATCAGTAATAGTAGGGAGGTTGAAGCAAAAAGACCAAAAGTCGATGAACCAAAAATTGTAAGCAGGAATAAAATGAATTCTGTTGAAAATGTTGTTGGTTTTGAATTTGAAAATAGTTCTGGTGTCAACTGCTATGCTAATGTAGTTGTTAATGTTCTCTTTTCACTAGAGACTTTAAAAGAACAGATTGTGATCAATTCGGAACAAAGTTTATGCTGTTTGTTGAATTCTGTGTTAGAGAAATGTAGCGCTCATAGAACAAGAGTAGAAAGTGTGTCTGAAATCGTTATCTGTTAGACGAATGTTCAGGTCAAACACAATTCTCTGAAAATATTCAGCAGGATTGTCAGGAGTTTTTAATGTATATGCTTGATGTATTGCAAGATGAAGATGTAGATGTAGATTATCTGTTTGGCCTTTCTTATCAATGGCAGCATGATTGCGAGAACTGTAGGCTATCAAGTACTACTAGTGTAGACTCAGAAAGATTTATATATTTAACTTTGCCTGACAGTAAATCAGTATCCTTCAATAAGCTAGTAAAGGCAGCCGATCAAAACATGGAGTGTAGCCAATGTAAGTCTGCAATGCTGTCCACGTTAATTTTACAAAGTTATGGCCAGTATGTAATTTTAATGTTCCAACGATGTAGGCCTGATGGAACTAAATTGACAACTTTAATTAATAATTTTGTGGCTTCGCAGTTGTCAATATCAGGAAGGACTTTTGTAACTACAGCAATTATATATCATGACGGTCCTTCAACTACTTCAGGACATTACACAGCTTATTTAAAATCTAGAAACGGCTGGTCATTCTGCAATGATTCTGTTTTAACTTTCAAAAAAAGATTGCCTTTCCACCTTCAAAATTCTTACCTGGTGTTCTTACAACCAAAATTTTAGGAAAGGAATCTTGGGATTTGTTCAGAGGAATTTCAAGATGTTCTAATGGCTCCTACTCTATATGGCCTTGTGGATAAGTGTAGTACAGAGCGAAAACTGTTTGTGTTTATAAGCTAATTCAAGCAGCAGATCAAAATAAGGAGTAGAGGAAATGTAAGTCTGCAATGCTGTCCATATTATTTATGGAAACTTATGGGTGAAATGTCATTTTACAATTTCAACTACATAAACTGGATGAAAAAAAGTTGTTAAGTATAATTAAAAATGTTTTGGCTACACAGTCATCGATTTCAGGAAGAACATTTGCAACTGCAGCTATTATATATTAAGATGGTCCTTTGACAACATCAGGATATTACACTGCTTATTTGAAATAAAAAAAAGGCTAGTCTTTCAGCAAACATTACCAATTGAGTATGAAGCAATGTTGCCTTTTGACTTGTTTTCTGAAGTGAGAATTTTGAGTAGGTAACTGGACTATAATGATTCTAGGTGTTGCTGTAATTTAGTGTGCTGTTTTATATTGCTTTGTATGTCTCATTTTTCTTAAATCGATGGAGTTTATCTTTCAGAAAGTGGCGGGCAGAAAATAGTAACAGCACAACAGAGTATAAGCTATTCATAGGACATCCTTTGACGTCATAGAAAGTAAGTTAATTTTGAGGAGTTCTTATTTCTGATTGATTATATTTTAAGGGTTTTTTAAACACAATCATTTTGATTGTGTTTTTTTTTCCCGCTGTTATATGTTGAATACCTTCAACTCACTGTTTTCAGTGAAATTTGATATATTCTGAGAACAGCAAAAATAAACCATTAAATATGTATAATTAATTTTGTACTTTGAATTGTGATTTATAATATGTATTCATCTTGTCTCATGCTCACTCTTTTTTTACTACCTTCTATTAATTTAAACATTTTTGTTCTTTCTTACACAGATTAAAAGTATAAAAATTACAATTGACTAAATTAACGACAATTATAAGGTAAGTGTTTAGTACTCTTTACGTTACATCTCTATCAAATTTAACTTTTATTAGTTCCACTGCTTCATTTCTTTACCCTTCACTTTCCTGCCTTTGCTACTTCTCTCATTTCTTTTTCTATTACTTACTTATACTACTCTTTCCACTCCTTATCTCAGGTCCTCTTTCAACAGTGTCTGTGTGTTACTCCCTCTATTTGTCTTTCTTTTAACATTACTCTCTGTTTACTTACTCTTGTTTTTAAAAAAAAATTTTTTTTAGTTCGCTTCCGGTTCGCGTACCGGTGCACGAACCGGGAAGCGAATCAAAAGAAATAGAGGTTGCTAGAGTGCTAAACATTCTAGCAATTTTTCATAAAGGGAAGGTTGTTCTGAAAAGAACTTTTTTTATTATTTTTGTTGTTTTTTATTTTTTTTATTTTTTTTCTGAACATTTTTATAGTTTTTTTGTATTTTTTGAAAGGTTTTATATTTTTTTTGGTTTTTTTCAGGGGAAAGAACGAAAAACAGGCATTAGAAACGGCTCAACAGGAGCAACAAAAAAAAATCACTTTCTGGGGCGTTTTGAGCACTTGTGATTTTCATATGCTCTGTTCATTAATGTAAAGCTCATCTCGCCGTAACAAAGCAAACCCCACAATAAATGCACACCAGCTTGATATGTTGAAAATTAGTTTGAATAGTGGGGACCATCTCCCTCGCCTCTGGTCCCGAAAGACTCTCATGGGATGAGGTGGTGGCCACAAGAGTTGGTGGATTTTCACGTAGGTTACGCACCTCCGCCATACTATAATTTATTGGATGCCACCTTTGCATGTGGCGATGCATAGTATAGTTACCAAAGCTATACTTTTTATCCGTGCCTCGAGACAGAGGTTGTTTACATATCAGGCATGTAACATAACGTGCATTCACCTTTTTTTGGCCTGCAGGAAATAAAAAAAACTGCCAAATAAAATTGTCCTTGCGGTGTGATTTCCGGGGCTCTTCAGGGAAAAATTCTATTTGATGTACATCTTGTTCTTCTTCTTCCTCCTCTTCTTCAGGGTTGGGAATAAACTGGGGAGGTGGTCCATCCTTCCTAGGAGGTTATGGTGGTGGTGGGGGTCCACCAGTTGCAGCTACAATTGAAGCCATCTTCCAATAATGAAAATAGTTCTTCCTCTCACAAAGTTGAAAGTCAGAGTGAGAAAAATAGGAGGGGGCTTTCATCATTTTGGAAAAAAAAATGTTCTAAACCAATGAAAAGTGTAATTTTTAGATCACATGACCTAGCTTTACATCATTCAGAAATAAAAAATGAAATCAACCAATAAAAAGTGTTATTTTCAAGTCACATGACCTGTTATGCTTACGTTACGCGTCCCGTAACGCGACCCGGATCGCTTCTAGGTGGCTGCGCTTCGCGCCTCGGTTCACGTTCCAGAACGCTTCCGGGTGCGCTAACGCGGCGCGTCATAAGACGTATTACGCGGTAACACGATACGTCGCGCTTACGCGACGCGTCACGATGTCGTTTTCTAACGCGGTGGTTGCGCTAATGAAACGTTTACCGGTTCGCGGACCGGGTCGCGGAACCATATTAAGCTAACAAATAAATATAAAAATAATATTACAAAAATATAAAATATATTTTTGAATTAGAATAAGAACACATTTTACAGATTTTGATATTTGCTATTAAAAAACCATTGAAATTCACTGAAAAAAACATAGGTTATAGACCATATATAGTTAGGAATTAGCATTTACAAAACCTTGAAAATTCACTGAAAAAACCATAGGTTATAGAACATATATAGTTAGGGATTAGCATTCACAAAACCTTATTTTACTCGCACAAAACCATTGAAATTCGCATATATAGTTAGTTGCACTAACTATATATCGCGCACCCGCAATCCACTGCTGATGATGTCACATATTACATCATTCATGACATGGTCAGTGACATCACTGATGACATCACTGATGACATCTCAAATGACATCACTGATGACATCACTGATGACATCTCAAATGACATCACTGATGACATCACTGATGACATCTCATTTGACATTACTGATCACATCACTGATGATATCATTCATGTGATAATACGATGAACCTCTTCCGACTCTAATATAACCTTAGATACAACCAGTGTAAACAGACACTCACAGACTGTCACTCATCCATGGAGTTACTCACACACCTAGTCAGTCATGCAAAGAATCAATCACACCTCCATTTCCTCAACTATACAGTTATACACGCCTTACTTATTCAAACATATACTAACACATATTTACTCTCTTATGCAATCCCTGATACAAGTTCACAATGATCCATACAGCCACTCACACATTCACTGGATCTTATGCACAGTTATTTATATATGTCAACTCTCACATGTACTGTGTTTTACATATGTACTTACTTTGACATGTAGCACTGAGATATCCATTCACTCACCAATACACTCATGCACACAGTCAACCGCCCATACAGCTGTTTCCACATGCACTTTTGAACCCATACATCTAGTGAATCAACTGCTCACACATCTATGCACAGAGTCATACCCCTCCCAGCCACCCACACACACACACACTCAGTCTCCCATACAAATACTTGGGCAACCAATCAATAACCCATATAGTTACTCATATAGCTACTGATCAACACATGCAGCAGTTTACAGAACAACAGACATAATGATGCACAAATTAAGACAGTTTAGTCATTAACCCATTCACTCAGTGAGACACATTTAATCACTCACTCATACAGTCAGTCATGCACCTACTAAATCCTTCATCCAGACACTTATACATCCACTCATTCTTCAATATGTAAGACATATTTTAACTTTACAGAAACATACAGTTACTGGATGTTGTCATCAGTGATGTCATTTGAGATGTCATCAGTGATGTCATCAGTGATGTCACTGACCATGTCATGAATGATGTAATATGTGACATCATCGGCAGTGGATTGCGGGTGCGCGATATATAGTTAGTGCAACTAACTATATATGCGAATTTCAATGGTTTTGTTCGAGTAAAATAAGGTTTTGTGAATGCTAATCCCTAACTATATATGGTCTATAACCTATGGTTTTTTCACTGAATTTTCAAGGTTTTGTAAATGCTAATTGCTAACTATATATGGTCTATAACCTATGTTTTTTTCAGTGAATATATATATATATATATATATATATATATATATTGACAAAGGCCTCTTGAAGGCTGAAATGCGTCTTTCCTGGTGCTTGGGATTGAGGGCGGCAACAACTAAATAAAGTGATGCTGAATCCTGAACCACTTGTGTCCTTGCTTCCTTCCATGGTGTCACCGTAGGAGGTGGATTGTTTGTTTGGTATATACATGTATATATATATATATATATATAGATTCCAACCGGAAAGTTCGTGCGACGCCTTTCGCACCAAACCCAGTGCGCAGACACAGGTGAATAAATCCACAGCCAGACTTACTTAGGATATTCTTCGTCCTTTATTGCATATAAGGTGCAGAGGTGCAACACACTGCCAAACAGACGCGTTTCGGGCGTGAACGCCCTTGCTCACTGTCAGCGGGTAAGCGGTACACAAATCATTTAAATACATTGATTAATTGTAATAGCGCGCCAAAAAATCCTCAACAGTTTCAGTGAGCCCAAAAGAGGACTATGGCAGGAACCCATAGTCACTATACGTTATTATTAGTTCGGCCATTTTGAAATGGAGCAAAATTGAAAACTCATATGCCATTACTTAGTTGATACAATGATTAGAGGTATTGGCTCTTACATTGGAATTATTAACTAACTCTTTACGACAAACGCAAGGAATTTTCTGATATAAAGTGCAAGGGCATAACTGCCGTTATTGTGCAAATATTTCATGTGCAAATACGCAAAATTGTTAACTGTGCAAATACGCAACATATTAATCGTACAAATACATTAATTGACCAATAATAGCATTTCATATATATACACAAATTTAAAATCAATTCCTTACATTCGTTTGCTAATGCCTTTGTTAATACATGTTGTATTACTCTAACCAAAACATTGGAAAAATATATAAAAATTCCATTGTGTGTCATGACCTCATTGTTTAAAAATTCATGTTTTCTTTTGCTGAGTTCTATTAAGTGGGTTCCTACAGATATAATAGAGGATCAATGCTTAGGCACGTTTGGTGTATGACAAGTTGACATTAATGTATTACTCTACCGCTAGCAAAAGTGCAAATAAAAGTTTTTAAAGGTGAGGGAGTGCTAAGATGTCCTACTTCAATTAACAGGAAGACATCTAGGGGTAAAGGGAACAAAATTCATAAACTAAACCGTTTCAGTATTAAAATATGCAAACGCATAAGATTTCATACATTGCCCACTTGTTAAACAGGATGGTAAATATCATTTCTTACATGATTAAAGCCAAAAGTCCCTGCCACAGACCATCGACTCACATATAAAATGTTGATGAAATGGAATAATTTACTCTGAGTGGTGCCATAGGTGTGAGGGGAACTAAACACAGCCACTATCATACAGGAACAAGATGTTACATGTTGAGCAGAAAATATCGCCGGTCACAGTTTGCAGATTTTCCCAAAGATTAAACCTAAGTGACATAACGATCAAGATTTACAGAAAGGTGCTCAGATCTTCTCCCATGTTCAAACCTCCCGGGATCTTGGTATTGAGGCGAACTATGTATAGGGACTCCATCTGTCTTAATTGTTTTTCATAGTCCCCACCTTTCTTGCTGGTTTTAACCGCATCTATTACAAAATAGCTTAGATGGGATAGATTTCGATTATGAAATTGATCGAAGTGGCGGGCTACTGGATAATTCTTGTCACAGTTCACTATTGCTCTCAGGTGCTGTAGAATACGTTGGTGCACTGGCAGTTTCGTGCTACCAACGTACCTCAGATTGCACGAGCACGTGAGAACATATACTGCTAACTCAGTTTTGCAGGTGTAATGGGATCTTATATTGATGGGTTTATCATCAAATGGCGTCGTGTACGATTTAGTGTTGGTGCCAAATTTGCACGCTCTACACGATATACATCGGAAGAAACCCTTCCGAGGTGACAACCAATCTGCCTTGTTAGCTGTTTCAGGAGAACTGGACACTAAAGCATTTCTCATGCTATATGCTCGCCTATAAGTCACTTCTGGTTTGTTGGGCATAATCTCTTTCAAGATAGGGTCAGTGAGTATGACTGACCACTGTTTTCTGACCAATTTGGAAATTTGACTGGCCTGTCTGCTAAACCCAGTGATCAATCTCAAAGCATTGTTGTTCCCATCTTGGTTTTCAACTGAGGATATGGCATTGGAGGGGGCCTGTAGGAGTTTAGTTCTGTCAAGTTTGTTAGCATTGTTCATTGCTATTCTGAGGGCATTAGAATTGTAACCCCTGACTTCCAACCTTTTCATAGCTTCCAATTGATGGAAGTCCCTTTGTTCTAATGAACTGCACGTCCTGTGTATTCTGAGGAACTCCCCATAGGGGATAGATCTAATAGTATGCCCCGGGTGAAAACTTTGAGCGTGCAAAATGGTATTGCCTGCTGTGCTCTTTCTATACAGGCTTGTTGTTATGATACCATTGACTACACTTACTTGAACATCAAGGAAGCTGATGTCGGTCTTACTGATGTCTGCACTAAAAATAAGGTTGGAATCATTAACATTGATAGCATTGACAACACTTTCTGCTTCTTCCTTGCTCCCTCTCCAGATGATGAAAATATCATCAATGTATCTCATATACTTGACAATATTCTCCCGCCAAATAGTCGAATATTGAGTCCTGAGGACATGCTCCTCCCACCAACCCACGTGGAGCCCCGCGTAGGTCGGAGAGAAGCATGCCCCCATAGCCACACCTCGTAACTGTTTGAACATTTTATCATCAAACAGGAAAACATTGTTGTTGAGGCATAGTTCAACCATGGTTAACAACATTGCATTGTGTTTGTGTAATTCTACTGGTCTCTTGCCAAGAAAATGTCTCAAAGCCTTCAAACCGTCTTGATGGGATATACTGGTGTAAAGGCTGGCAATGTCCATAGTGATTAATAGAAAATCAGCAGACCATTTACATTGTTCCAAATTTCTCAAAAAGCCTGTGCTGTCTTTGATGTACGCTGGTAGGGTGGTCACAAAGTCTTGCAAATAGTGATCAATGTACTTCGAGGTGTTTTCAAACAAGCTATGAATGGCTGATACTATCGGTCTACCAGGTACTGGTCTTACTCCCTTGTGGACTTTTGGGATGAAATATAAATTCGGTATAACAGGATGTTCCTTATACAGATATTTCATTTCTTCCTTGGTAAGAAGACCATCCCGTTTCCAACCATTCAATTGTTTCCAGTAAGCTGTTTGGATGTTTCTAACTGTTCTTGAATCACAAAGTTCGTAACAAGCTGTGTCATTCAGGTGGCGGTATGCTTCTTCCATATATTCAGCTCTGCTCCAAAGAACCACATTGCCACCTTTATCAGATTGATTTATTATGATGGTATTGTCCGATTGTAATTTTTTAATCAGATCATTGTACGCTTTGGTTTTTGCATTGGTGTTATTTTTTTGTCTGCTGACTTGTGTATGCAATTTCTTTAAACCATCGGTTAGTAGATCTGCATAGGTGTCTATGGCGTCCTTGGGCATAGATGGAATGAACGTTGATGGAGGTTTGAAGCCACTAGGTTCACTTTGGCCAGTTTCAATGTTTTCCTCGCAGGCCACTTCCTGAGTGCAGGGGGTAGATGTCAACTCATTGCGTAAACCATGCATAGATTTCAATAGGGGGACATCTCTGGCTTGTAGCCCACTTCTTTCCGGATTGAGTGTAGTTGGGCCAGTTTTTTTGGTTTGAGTTAAACCCCCTTTGATAGCATAGTATTTTCGCAATTTGAATTTTCTGATAAACTTGAAAACATCTACTCGCGTGTTCCCATAATTAAAATTGCTTTCAGGGCAATATGATAATCCTAAAGCCAACAGTTGTTTTTCAGCTTGATCAAGTTGCACATTGGTCAGGTTTACAATGGTTTTTTCAATTGCTATTGCTTGTTCACCGCGTTCTTCTTCCTTTGTGGCCGCCCTTTGTTTTTTGGCGCATTTGCGACGTTCCCTACGTCTTGTGTTTCTGCGACGTTTGTTTTCGCGTTTCTCGAGCGTAGAGTACCCTTTCTTTGAATCCTCACGAATTCCATCTCCTCGTCCAGAGTGAGTTGCCCCAAATCCCCTTCCTCTGAACCCTGGGCTCCTCCGTCCGATTCTTCACTACTTGGAACAAGGCTCTCTGTTGAAATTGAGGCAGTGAGATTACCTGTTCCCGATTCACTTGATTGGACTTGAGGAGGTGCTGGCGCAGGTTTAGGCAGTTTGGTTCCTGTGGCTCGTTGTTTGCGCAAATGGTCATATTTTTTCGCAAACGTATAAATTTGCCCTAATTTGTAGTCCTGTTCATCTCGGGCAAATTTGTACACTTTCCTTTGTTTAATGGTGCTTTCATGTTTGCTTAATCGTTCTTTGATGTCTTTACGCGTTTGTTCGATAAGGGCAATGTCCCTTGAAAACATATCTTTGGCCAATTCTTCATTAATCCTCGTTATTTCCAATAAGTCCTTGTCCCTATCAACTTTAGCATATTTCACTAACAAACATAGAAGCCTCATGGATGCCTCCAGGTTACTCTCTGCCCAATCCTTCAACAGTAATGGATTCGGATTTTCAAAACTGGGCACCAGCATAATTCTTAGGCCCCGGGGGACCCGATTCACTTCTCGATATTTTTCTAGTGAGCGGATCTCCCACCATTTCGTGAGTTCACTTCTCATATGTTTCTCTAGCTCACGCAAAAGTTTTTTTACATCGCTGTCTTTAGCCACCGTGGCGTTTTTGCTCATATTTCCACTTTGTTTAACTGTGGGCAAATTCTGAAACAGCTGCTCAAACGCCTCCTCCCGTTCCCGCTCCTCTGACATGGTTGCTCCTCACTAGGTATGCACGTAAGATATATAGCAAAAGAGAGAGACTGCACTTGCAACGTGCGTCTCCTTACCGCTGGCTGCTCGGACACTTCCTCGACCTGCCTCCGGGTTTCACTTCCGCAAATCAACAGTGAATCTGGGCTTCCGTACCAAACGGCTCCGACTTCCGACGGCTCCCTCGGCACACAAAAAAGCCCGGTCACTGGATTGAACGATTCCGTGAAATACTCCACGATGCAGGGGGCTGGTATGATTTGCTTCCCAGCAACAAAATCCTTGATGGTCCGTATTTACCAGCCTACTTTGTTCAAAGAAGGGTCTGCGTGTACAGGAGCCGACCACGTCCTGTGAAATACAGATTCCAACCGGAAAGTTCGTGCGACGCCTTTCGCACCAAACCCAGTGCGCAGACACAGGTGAATAAATCCACAGCCAGACTTACTTAGGATATTCTTCGTCCTTTATTGCATATAAGGTGCAGAGGTGCAACACACTGCCAAACAGACGCGTTTCGGGCGTGAACGCCCTTGCTCACTGTCAGCGGGTAAGCGGTACAGAAATCATTTAAATACATTGATTAATTGTAATAGCGCGCCAAAAAATCCTCAACAGTTTCAGTGAGCCCAAAAGAGGACTATGGCAGGAACCCATAGTCACTATACGTTATTATTAGTTCGGCCATTTTGAAATGGAGCAAAATTGAAAACTCATATGCCATTACTTAGTTGATACAATGATTAGAGGTATTGGCTCTTACATTGGAATTATTAACTAACTCTTTACGACAAACGCAAGGAATTTTCTGATATAAAGTGCAAGTGCATAACTGCCGTTATTGTGCAAATATTTCATGTGCAAATACGCAAAATTGTTAACTGTGCAAATACGCAACATATTAATATATATATATATATATATATATATATATACATATATATATATATATATATATATATATATATGTAATCCAAACCTTCGTTCCAACTATACAAAAAAAGGCGCTGACTCCGTGGGATCAGTCAAAAAGGAGTTTTATTCACCCAACGATGATGTTTAAGGCGTTTCGGTGGTACAACCGCCTTGGTCACAACAACTTCGAAGTGGAAGCTAAACAAATATATACATATACTTTAATTGGAGCCTCCTGGTGACGTACATCAGATGCTATGGTTATCCTCCCCATTCACATAGACATGGAAGAGGTGAGCTGCAATCGGCTGACCAACACACTCGTATTGTAAGTAGATTTATCCCTCATAAATGAAAGCCTGGCAAACTGCGAAAACATTGGTTATATAAACATCAATTACAAGCATTTCATTGCTAATTAGGTTTCTCAGTTTTCGCAAATGTTTCTTTGCATTCACTAGGTCAATGGTCAATTACCGATGCAACAACAGTAAATATATACGCGACCATTCTAAAAAGTGCTTTGAAAGAACGTGTTATAAACAGTGAAAATGAACTGAAAAGACAGTGTGCAATGTGAACTAAAAACAACGTGATTTCCTCACAGTACAAATACAAATTGTATTGTGCCACCGTATAACAATTACAGTAAACCATTTGGCTTCATCTTTTCATCCTTGCCACACAAAGTATATATATATATATATATATATATATATATATATATATATATATATATATATATATATATATATATATATATATATATATATTCACTGAAAAAACCATAGGTTTCACACCAGTTATAGTTAGGAATTAGCATTTAAAAAACCTATTAAATTCACTGACAAAACCATAGATTTCACACCATTTATAGTTAGCTGGACATTTTACTGACATAAAACCATTGAAATTCCCACGTTATAGTGAGTTGGACACACTATAACTTGCGCGCCTGTAATGCACTGCTGATGACGTCACATATTACATCACTCATGACATGGTCAGTGACATCACTCATGACATCACTGATGACACCATCTAGTGAATGTGTGTCTTTCTGAAAAATAAATTTGTTTTATATATGTATTTGTAAAGGTCGATGGAAGAATAAATGTTTAAATAAGTGTGTAAATGGATGTTTTTTAAAAAAAAAATTGGTTGGGTAACTGGCTTATTACGTGTATCTTAGTGAATACATATATTAGCGAGTATTGTTTAAATATTTAAATGTTTGTATCAGTGTTTCTCTTTGTGTATAAGTGGCTGCAGGGGTTGGTGACTGACTCACTGTTTGTATGTGTTTTGAAGACAGCATATGTGCAGGACTGTATGGGTGGATGAGTGTGTATATGTGTGTGTTAGTGAGTGAATGACTGTCTCACTAGTGTCTTCATTAGTAACGACATATGTTTTAATCTAGTATATGTGAGTATTGATGTATATAAGTGAGTATAGTATATATAGTGAGAGATTGTAGGAGTTCCTGTTTAAATAAGTATGTGTTTCTATAAGTGATTGTTTAAGAGAGTAAGTATGGGTAAGTTTCCTTAGAAGTAAGGTGGTAGTGTGTGTATAAATGTATATGCAAATAAATGGATGTTCAATAGTTTATTTGCATGTGTGAGTATGTGTGTGAGTAACTTTTGGATGACTGCTGATGTGTAACAGGATGTATAGGTGTATCACTACATATGATGAGTGAGTATATATATGAGTGACTATATAGAACTGTTGGTGAATGAGTGGATGTGTATATAGATGGTGGAATTACTGAATTGGTTGTTGTTACTGGTTTGGGTATCTCCATTTTTTTGAAAATGTTTGTTTCTATTTTTGAATATGTGTTTCAAGCGTTACATTACACTGAAATTAGGTCTGTCACTCTGTCACAAGGATGGTGTCATCAGTGATGTCATGAGTGATGTCACTGACCATGTCATGAGTGATGTAATATGTGACGTCATCAGCAGTGCATTACAGGCGCGCAAGTTATAGTGAGTCCAACTAACTATAACGTGGGAATTTCAATGGTTTTATGTCAGTAAAATGTCCAGCTAACTATAAATGGTGTGAAATCTATGGTTTTGTCAGTGAATTTAATAGGTTTTTTAAATGCTAATTCCTAACTATAACTGGTGTGAAACCTATGGTTTTTTCAGTGAATTTCAAAGGTTTTTTAAATGCTAATTCCTAACTATAACTGGTGTGAAACCTATGGTTTTTTCAGTGAATTTCAAAGGTTTTTTTTATGCTAATTCCTAACTATATAAGACCTGAAAGCCCACCAGGAATCTCCAGTATGAGCCAGGGGACTGCATTGCAGAGAGGTGTAATGAAGCCACAACCCTTTTTACACCTCTCTGCAACGCAGCCCCCGAGCATGTTTGAAGAGGGGGAACTAATTCCCCTTGCATACTGGGGGCCCCTGGGGGCCAATTAGCCCACCTGGAACCTCCAGTATGCGCCAGGGGCTGCATTGCAGAGGTGTAATGAGACTATGCCCCTTGTTACACCTCTCTGCACCGCAGCCTACTGCCGCGTTTGCAGAGGGGGAACTAATTCCCCTTGCATACTGGGGGTCCCTGGGGTCAACTGGTCCACCAGGAGCCTCCAGTATGCGCGAGGGAGCTGCATTGCAGAGAAGTGTAATGAGGCCACACCCTTGTTACACCTCTCTGCAATGCAGGCCACTGGCGCGTTTGTAGAGGGGGGACTAATTCCCCTTGCATACTGGGGGTCCCTGGATCATATCTGCCCAAACACCGATATTCCGAACGATTGTAAATTACTTTTACTACTCTCTACTACTCACTCTACTATTCACTCTACTACTCTCTACTACTCACTCTCTGCTACTCTCTCTACTGCTCTCTACTACTCTCTACTACTCACTCTCTACTCTCTATTACTCACTCTCTACTCTCTACCTCTCTACCTCTCTCTTCTTCTCTCTCTACTAATCTCTACCTCTCTACCGCTACCTCTCTACCTCTCTACCTCTACACCTCTACCTCTCTACCTCTCTCTACACGCACACATATACACATATATGCATATATATATATGCATATGCATTTATATATATGTATGTGTATGTATAAAAAAAACAACAAAACATTTTTTTTTTAAACAGCTACTTTTAAAACTGTCATTCTTTTTCCCCATGGTAAGCTCCCCGGTACGCTTACCGGTGCGCGTACCGGTGCGCGTACCGGGCGCTCACCCCGCGAAAATCAAAAACATTTTTTATTTTTTTTTTGCTCCGCGGGGCCCTTTTATGGCCCCCACATCAAACCTAGGGGGTCAAGGGGGGTCTACTCTGCCCCCTTATGGTCATTTCCCTCTTTGTTTTGGCCACCTCTCGTGTCTCGATCCTACCGAGACACAAGATGGCGGCCGCTCCGGACTGTTTAGAATGTTTACAGACACCCCAGAGCCAATCAGCTTTCTGCGCGCAAGTCGCGGTAAGCGCCCGGTGCGCGTACCGGTGCGCGTACCGGAGCGCGGCTATAGATATATATATTTTTTTGAACCTTAATTACTCAAAATCCACTGGAGCACATATCTTGAGACATAGCAAAGGCACATCGGGCTACCAGTCCCTACAATTTTGCCAAGTTTGGTGGAAATCCATTCAGCCGTTCGGGCTAAAAGTGAAATCGACCGCCCTATGGAAATTAACATGGGGAAAACGCGTTTTGGGACCCCCCTTTTATCTCGGCCCCCGCTTGACGAATCCCCCCCAAACTTTCAGGGAAGGACCGGAACGCCGCGAGGCCATTTTGAGGAAATTTTGAGGCAGATTCGTCAACCGGCGCCAAAGTTATTCCAAATAGAATTTTGAGATTTAACATTGAAAAAAATCCTAACTATAACTACCTACTGGCGACCGCCAGTAGGTAATATATATATATATATATATATATATATATATATATATATATATATATATATATATATATATATATATATATATATATATATATATATATATATATATATATATATATATATCTATATCTATATCTATATCTATATCTATCTATCTATCTATCTATCTATCTATATATATATATATATATATATATATATCGTTGCAACTTCTGTTCACCACGGCGATTCACACCAAACAGAAAGGAGGACCCCCAAGCAGCAGATGAATTTCAAGTGGGAAGATTTATTTGCTCTCACGAAATGGTATTACAGGCATGATGCATTTTGGTTAACTGGTAACCTTGATCACATAGCGACACTGCAGTTAGTTACATCTTTAAATACGCATGTTTTTTCAAGCATTGTGGTCATGTGACAATAAACAGTGAAAAGATACTTTTGTTGACATTATGTCCTTACACATCAGTCGTGACCAGTTTATACATTAAAATAGGCTCTGACCGTTGATGTTGTATATGTATATTTTTTGCTGCATAAATGCATTATATAACAATGTGCAACATTTTGCAATAAATAACTAAAAACTATATGTTTGTAGATTTAATTTTCATTTTCATTATATTATTGAGAATATTTTGTGCAATCTGACGCAAAGGTTATGTAAACATCTCATAATCAAGATTCTATATAATGTTAAATATAGAAAAAAATATATGGAGCTAAAACATATCGGTATAAATGCCTAAAACCCATGTGTGCAAAATTACGCTTTTTTGTGCAAATTGTATATTTGTGCAAATGCTGCGACTGGATAAGTTAGTTAACTTAATTAATACACAACCAACCATATTTAACAGAGCCTATATACACAATGTAAACTGTCTTGCTTAATTCCATATGGGCTAAAAATTGGGTTACATGGCATTAAAAATCCAAGCCTGGAAATCTAAAACCACCCCCCCTAAAAAGCTCATAAGTTATAACATTCATTAAGTCAACAAAAAGTGCATAGTGCTGTGCATACATGAAAAAATAAGTGTAATTTTTAAAATTAAGAAATGAGAGGTTACCTATTGACATAAAATTGTTCAAATAATTACAGATATAGTTTTGGTTCAGATTTCATTCCAGATCTATTACAGAAACGTGTGCATGTCTTCAGTGGTGTTTAATCCATTAGGAGACTTACTATTAAGATTGAGAATGTATTTAGTCTCCAACTGCCTTAGCATACTTTCTCTGTCCCCACCTCTTTTCGGAATAGGCACTGCATCGATGACATAATAGGACAGACACTTGATATTTTTATCGTGTGTCACTTTAAAGTTAGCTACTGGGTAGGTGGGGTCGCTGTTGATGATTGCTCTAATGTGTTGTAGTATTCTCACGTGCACTGGTTTTATGGTGCTGCCCACATACCTTAGGCCGCAGGTGCACGTGAGAATATACACAGCGAATTCTGTGCGGCAGACAAAGTTCCCCTTTATTTTCAGCTCATTTTTACTAAAGGGAGAACTATATTTGCTGGTATTTACACCAAAGGTACATGCTCGACATGTGGAGCATTTGAAAAAACCTTGTTTCACTGGCATCCAAGTTGGAGCAGCTACCCTAGTTCCTGATGGTTGTGTTAGCTGGACAGCCATATTTTTACATCTCCTGAAAGTCACCTGTGGTTTGTTAGGGAGGTCTTCTTTCAGGATGCTGTCAGTCAACACAATGGGCCAATTTCTATTTAGTATGGCTCTTATCTTACGCTCTTGTTTGCTAAATGTTGTTATCAACCTCGGCGTGTCTGTGTCTTTTTCTGACTCTGTACCCCCCTCAGATTTTTTTTGTGTAGGCAATAATTCTGCTCGTGTTTTGTTATTAGGTCTACTGACAGCTGTGTTGAGCATTTCCTGTGTGTATCCTCTAGCACGGAGTCTTGTTATGCTTTCATCTCTACACTTTTCATACTCTTCGGGGGAACTGCAAATTTGCTTTAGTCGTAATACCTCACCATAGGGTATGCTAGCTATCAGATGCTTGGGATGTGTGCTAGACGCATGAAGGATTGCGTTTCCTGCTGTTGGTTTTCTGAAGGCAGTTGTTGCCAGTTTGTTATTAATTGCCATCACTTGAACATCAAGAAACTCAATTTTAGAGGTACTCTGGTGCGATATATAGATATATATATTGGAGCTCACGCTTGGTTGTCGTACATTTGGAGAGCACTCGGGCATCAGTGTGTGTTTCAAGCAAAACACTTTATTGATACAGCAGGAGGACACCAGCTTGCTCCTTTCACGGTCCCCACCAAAAACGCCTACGCGTTTCGAGATAGTCCTCCTCTTCATGGGCAAATGGTGCAAAAAGGCACCTCCGGTCACTCCCCTCTTAAAAGCGCTCACCGCAGCATACAAGCTGATCTATTGCCACGTGAGCACCCAACAAGGCATTATGGGAAATGTAGTGCCGTTTTTGAATAAACATGCCAATATTCCTCTGTTTACAGAGCCCCCAGATGGGCTCCGGCAAGATGAAAAATCCACCTCAATTCCTCGCCGATATCCCCCATGTTGAGGCAGATAAATATCGACCTCTGGGGCCCCCAGGTTCTCAGGATGGTGCTCTCTGATGGCACAACCGCCGTCTTTACATTGGAGCTCACGCTTGGTTGTCGTACATTTGGGGAGCACTCGGACATCAGTGTGTATTCCAAGCAAAACACTTTATTGATACGGCAGGAGGACACCAGCTTGCTCCTTTCACGGTCCCCACCAAAAACGCCTACGCGCTTCGAGATAGTGCTCTTCTTCATGGGAAAATGGTGGAAAAGTCACGTCCATCACTCCCCTCTTAAAAGCGCTCACCTCAGCATACCAGCTGATCGGTTGCCACGTGATCACCCAACAAGGCATTATGGGTAATGTAGTGCCTTTTTTGAATAAACATGCCAATGTTCCGCTGTTTACAGAGCCCCCAGATGGGCTCCGGCAGGATGAAAAATCCTCCTCAATCCCTTGCCGATATCCCCCATGTAGAGGCAGATAAATATCGACCTCTGGGACCCCCAGGTTTTCGGAATGGTGCTCTCCATACGGCACGACCGCCGTCATTACATTGGAGCTCACGCTTGGTTGTCGTACATTTGAAGAGCACTCGGACATCAGTGTGTGTTCCAAGCAAAACACTTTATTGATACGGCAGGAGGACACCAGCTTGCTCCTTTCACGGTCCCCACCAAAAACGCCGACACGTTTCGAGATAGTCCTCTTCTTCATGGGCAAATGGTGGAAAAGGTACCTCCGGTCACTCCCCTCTTAAAAGCGCTCACCACAGCATACCAGCTGATCGGTTGCCACGTGAGCACTCACCAAGGCATTATGGGTAATGTAGTGCCTTTTTTTAATAAACATGCCAATGTTCCGCTGTTTACAGAGCCCACAGATGGGCTCCGGTAAGATGAAAAATCCTCCTCAATCCCTCGCCGATATCCCCCATGTAGAGGCAGATAAATATCGACCTCTGGGGCCCCCAGGTTCTCGGAATGGTGCTCTCCATACGGCACAACCGCCGTCATTACATTGGAGCTCACGCTTGGTTGTCGTACATTTGGAGAGCACTCGGACATCAGTGTGTGTTCCAAGCAAAACACTTTATTGATACGGCAGGAGGACACCAGCTTGCTCCTTTCACGGTCCCCACCAAAAACACAGACGCTTTTCGAGATAGTCCTCTTCTTCATGGGCAAATGGTGGAAAAGGCACCTCCGGTCACACACACTGATGTCCGAGTGCTCTCCAAATGTCGGCGTCTGCGTTTTTGGTGGGGACCGTGAAAGGAGCAAGCTGGTGTCCTCCTGCCATATCAAAATCCTCTGCTGTTGACCCACATTTTCGATTTGGTAAATACCTTGTCGAGTGGCCACCTGTTTTCGCGGGGTAGGTGCAGACTCCGCGGCAGGACGGCTGCGAATACATACAGCTCCAAGATGTGTCCATCAGTTGAGTCTCACTCGGCCGACAGCAACAAGAGAACTCTCCTTTCATGGTATGGACGGATACCGCTCAGCCATTAACAGCCTCCGTGTATCCCATTGGAGGGAGTGCAGTATTTAAATGGGAACGTCATATACACGCATCCTCCGTGAAAGCCTCTGAAGAGAAAGCTGAGGAGCTTTCGAAACGCGTCAGGCAAACATATGTATATACTGGTGAATGTTCTTTTTCTGTTCATAGCCTTTCCTCTATGGTTGTTGATCTATTATGCTATTATGTATGACTACCAATAGGTTTTCCTTAAAGTTTTCACTGTGATGGAGTCTTCTTTCTCTAATGTTCATTTCGCTTACATGAATATATCATTACCAGTATACTGATTTTATGGTCTGACTTGACTGCGCAGCTGCCACCACAGAATTATGTGAGGGTTGTATGTCATTACCAAACCTGCCTTTACAACGCAATTACAGAGTTTAATTAAAAATGCCTTTACCACGAAAACTATTACCACGCACGCCTTCACCACACATTTCTTTAATGTCGAAATACAGTATTACAAAAACAGAAAAAAACACTTACAGTATTGCTATATATGTAAGCATATATAGTTAATAAAATGACATATGTTATCATTTTCAAAAAAGTACCTCTGCCAAGATGGTGGACACCACAGACTTAGAAGGTGAGATTTAATTGCAGAAACAACAACACTCACTAAACTTAACGGTTCAATCATATTTTGAAACTACAAAACAAAAAGAAATCTGAAGCATATTTTTTTTTTAAATGTAGTTGTACCTCACAAGTTCTATAATTATAAAAAAAACGGTCCTTCAATTTGTGAGCAGTGGTAGACTGCTCTCTGAAGTGACCAGACATGATTCAAAGTACAGTAGTTTCTGTTAGAGCAATCAACTAACATACACTGCCATCTTCCTTCACAAGTCAGAACTGCTACCAATAGAACAATAAATTAGCAGAGTAACATACAAAAACATTATAAAAATGATTACAGTTGAAGTAATTTCTATATAAATCATAGATTGGTTTAAAATAAAAAAGGAAATTATAGAAAATCAAAGCAGCACTGTAATGCAATGTTGAAACATTCCAAGCAATAACCATTGTAGCAAGGGTTCTTCATATAAGTCATTTTTATTCTAACTAATGGCCAATTAGCAATATTATTTAAAAAAAGAACTCTGTATATGTCGGTAGGTATTACATATTATACTGAAAAAGATTATTATTGCTATTTCAATTCAAATTGATTAAATACTATCTCCAATCAAGTCTGTCCTCAGAGAAGGTGGTGAACAGTGGGGGGTAGAGGGCAGATTTAGTATTTTAACTTGAGTCAGGGCAGTCCTCGTGAAAGGTGCTGAACAATGAGAAGTGGACACATTTTCGATTCTAACTCCAGTCAAGGCTGACCAAAGGGAAAAAGCTGGACACACAAAACAAAGTAACCAATTACCTTTTTTTCTAAACAGAAAGCATAGATGTAAACAGCATTACTCAAAATTCACAAACAAGTCCAATATTGCTCAATAATATTGGAATGCTAATGGTTTTAAAGAATTGGATCACTTCTTCTTGAGGGTTAAATGTATTACATGGCAAGAATTGCAGGCTCAGTGTGGTGATCGTTGCAAGTTATTTTGTCTGGGCTTCAAGAAGATCACCTGTTATTTGAAGAATCACTGCCAGGAATTAAGTTTTAACTCCCACCAAGTCATACGTTCACTGTTTAGGTTGAAACTCAAGGAAATTGGAAACTGGTATAGATTACTAAGGGCCCGATTCACAGAAGTAACTTAAGACAAAATCATAAACTTACTACCATTTTGGTATTCACAGAAGGCACTTACTC
>NW_028241982.1:0-84517 GCF_964263255.1 Lissotriton vulgaris
AAAATCCATTTTCTGATGAAAAACGATGACTCCGGACCTGTCGAACGATTCGAAAATGGTCAATATGGATGAAATTTTAACATTTAATCTTTTGACTCTTAATGACTGTTGGATGTGAATTATGACCTTTTCAACTAAAATAAGTGTGTTTAACCTCTTCGCCGCTAATGACAAGGGTAACTCGTCATGGACTTTCCATTGATTTCAATGGAAAATCAATGAAAAGTAAAATATTGCCTTAGCAGCCAAGTGGTTAAAGTCATTCATGTGCCTGAAATTGGTCAAAATTGAAGCTTTTGAATAAGCAAAAACTCTGTAAAAATGGCAATTTTGGTCACTCTGAGCGGTTAAAAAGTGGTTATTCAACATGAGGCAAGATCCATTTGACATTTTGAATCATTTTTGGTACAGTCCCAAAAATCAATTTTCTGATGAAAAACGATGACTCCGGACCTGTCAAACGTTCCCAAAATGGTCAATATGGATGAAATTTTAACATTTAATCTTTTGACTCCAAATGACTGTTGGATGGGAATGATGACTTTTTCAACTAAAATAAGTGTGTTTAAAGTCATTTATGTGCCTGAAATTGGTCAAAATTGAAGCTTTTGAGTAAGCAAAACTCTGTAAAAATGGCAATGTTGGTCACTCTGAGGGGTTAAAAAGTGGTTATTCAACATGAGGCACGATCCATTTGACATTTTGAATCATTTTTGGTACAGTCCCAAAAATCCATTTTCTGATGAAAAACGATGACTCCGGACCTGTCGAACGATTCGAAAATGGTCAATATGGATGAAATTTTAACATTTAATCTTTTGACTCTTAATGACTGTTGGATGTGAATTATGACCTTTTCAACTAAAATAAGTGTGTTTAACCTCTTCGCCGCTAATGACAAGGGTAACTCGTCATGGACTTTCCATTGATTTCAATGGAAAATCAATGAAAAGTAAAATATTGCCTTAGCAGCCAAGTGGTTAAAGTCATTCATGTGCCTGAAATTGGTCAAAATTGAAGCTTTTGAATAAGCAAAAACTCTGTAAAAATGGCAATTTTGGTCACTCTGAGCGGTTAAAAAGTGGTTATTCAACATGAGGCAAGATCCATTTGACATTTTGAATCATTTTTGGTACAGTCCCAAAAATCAATTTTCTGATGAAAAACGATGACTCCGGACCTGTCAAACGTTCCCAAAATGGTCAATATGGATGAAATTTTAACATTTAATCTTTTGACTCCAAATGACTGTTGGATGGGAATGATGACTTTTTCAACTAAAATAAGTGTGTTTAAAGTCATTTATGTGCCTGAAATTGGTCAAAATTGAAGCTTTTGAGTAAGCAAAACTCTGTAAAAATGGCAATGTTGGTCACTCTGAGGGGTTAAAAAGTGGTTATTCAACATGAGGCACGATCCATTTGACATTTTGAATCATTTTTGGTACAGTCCCAAAAATCCATTTTCTGATGAAAAACGATGACTCCGGACCTGTCGAACGTTCCCAAAATGGTCAATATGGATGAAAATTTAACATTTAATCATTTGACTCCAAATGACTGTTGGATGTGAATTATGACCTTTTCAACAAAAATAAGTGTGTTTAAAGTCATTTCTGTGCCTGAAATTGGTCAAAATTGAAGCTTTTGAGAAAGCAAAACTCTGTAAAAATGGCAATGTTGGTCACTCTGAGGGGTTAAAAAGTGGTTATTCAACATGAGGCACGATCCATTTGACATTTTGAATCATTTTTGGTACAGTCCCAAAAATCCATTTTCTGATGAAAAACGATGACTCCGGACCTGTCGAACGTTCCCAAAATGGTCAATATGGATGAAAATTTAACATTTAATCATTTGACTCCAAATGACTGTTGGATGTGAATCATGACCTTTTCAACAAAAATAAGTGTGTTTAAAGTCATTTCTGTGCCTGAAATTGGTCAAAATTGAAGCTTTTAAGAAAGCAAAACTCTGTAAAAATGGCAATGTTGGTCACTCTGAGTGGTTAAAAAGTTGTTATTCAACATGAGGCACGATCCATTTGACATTTTGAATCATTTTTTGTACAGTCCCAAAAATCCATTTTCTGATGAAAAACGATGACTCCGGACCTGTCGAACGATTCGAAAATGGTCAATATGGATGACATTTTAACATTTAATCTTTTGACTCTTAATGACTGTTGGATGTGAATTATGACCTTTTCAACTAAAATAAGTGTGTTTAAAGTCATTTATGTGCCTGAAATTGGTCAAAATTGAAGCTTTTGAGTAAGCAAAACTCTGTAAAAATGGCAATGTTGGTCACTCTGAGGGGTTAAAAAGTGGTTATTCAACATGAGGCACGATCCATTTGACATTTTGAATCATTTTTGGTACAGTCCCAAAAATCAATTTTCTGATGAAAAACGATGACTCCGGACCTGTCGAACGTTCCCAAAATGGTCAATATGGATGAAATTTTAACATTTAATCTTTTGACTCCAAATGACTGTTGGATGGGAATTATGACTTTTTCAACTAAAATAAGTGTGTTTAAAGTCATTTATGTGCCTGAAATTGGTCAAAATTGAAGCTTTTGAGTAAGCAAAACTCCGTAAAAATGGCAATGTTGGTCACTCTGAGGGGTTAAAAAGTGGTTATTCAACATGAGGCACGATCCATTTGACATTTTGAATCATTTTTGGTACAGTCCTAAAAATCCATTTTCTGATGAAAAACGATGACTCCGGACCTGTCGAACGTTTCCAAATTGGTCAATATGGATGAAATTTTAACATTTAATCTTTTGACTCTAAATGACTGTTGGATGTGAATTATGACTTTTTCAACTAAAATAAGTGTGTTTAAAGTCATTTATGTGCATGAAATTGGTCAAAATTGAAGCTTTTGAGTAAGCAAAACTCTGTAAAAATGGCCATTTTGGTCACTCTGAGGGGTTAAAAAGTGGTTATTCAACATGAGGCACGATCCAATTGACATTTTGAATCATTTTTGGTACAGTCCCAAAAATCCATTTTCTGATGAAAAACGATGACTCCGGACCTGTCGAACGATTCCAAAATGGTCAATATGGATGAAATTTTAACATTTAATCTTTTGACTCCAAATGACTGTTGGATGGGAATTATGACTTTTTCAACTAAAATAAGTGTGTTTAAAGTCATTTATGTGCCTGAAATTGGTCAAAATTGAAGCTTTTGAGTAAGCAAAACTCTGTAAAAATGGCAATGTTGGTCACTCTGAGGGGTTAAAAAGTGGTTATTCAACATGAGGCAAGATCCATTTGACATTTTGAATCATTTTTGGTACAGTCCCAAAAATCCATTTTCTGATGAAAAACGATGACTCCGGACCTGTCGAACGTTCCCAAAATGGTCAATATGGATGAAATTTTAACATTTAATCTTTTGACTCCAAATGACTGTTGGATGGGAATTATGACTTTTTCAACTAAAATAAGTGTGTTTAAAGTCATTTCTGTGCCTGAAATTGGTCAAAATTGAAGCTTTTGAGTAAGCAAAACTCTGTAAAAATGGCAATGTTGGTCACTCTGAGGGGTTAAAAAGTGGTTATTCAACATGAGGCACGATCCATTTGACATTTTGAATCATTTTTGGTACAGTCCCAAAAATCCATTTTCTGATGAAAAACGATGACTCCGGACCTGTCGAACGATTCGAAAATGGTCAATATGGATGAAATTTTAACATTTAATCTTTTGACTCTTAATGACTGTTGGATGTGAATTATGACCTTTTCAACTAAAATAAGTGTGTTTAACCTCTTCGCCGCTAATGACAAGGGTAACTCGTCATGGACTTTCCATTGATTTCAATGGAAAATCAATGAAAAGTAAAATATTGCCTTAGCAGCCAAGTGGTTAAAGTCATTTATGTGCCTGAAATTGGTCAAAATTGAAGCTTTTGAATAAGCAAAAACTCTGTAAAAATGGCAATTTTGGTCACTCTGAGCGGTTAAAAAGTGGTTATTCAACATGAGGCAAGATCCATTTGACATTTTGAATCATTTTTGGTACAGTCCCAAAAATCAATTTTCTGATGAAAAACGATGACTCCGGACCTGTCGAACGTTCCCAAAATGGTCAATATGGATGAAATTTTAACATTTAATCTTTTGACTCCAAATGACTGTTGGATGGGAATTATGACTTTTTCAACTAAAATAAGTGTGTTTAAAGTCATTTATGTGCCTGAAATTGGTCAAAATTGAAGCTTTTGAGTAAGCAAAACTCTGTAAAAATGGCCATTTTGGTCACTCTGAGGGGTTAATAAGTGGTTATTCAACATGAGGCACAATCCATTTGACATTTTGAATCATTTTTGTACAGTCCCAAACATCCATTTTCTGATGAAAAACGATGACTCCGGACCTGTCGAACGTTCCCAAAATGGTCAATATGGATGAAATTTTAACATTTAATCTTTTGACTCCAAATGACTGTTGGATGGGAATTATGACTTTTTCAACTAAAATAAGTGTGTTTAAAGTCATTTATGTGCTTGAAATTGGTCAAAATTGAAGCTTTTGAGTAAGCAAAACTCTGTAAAAATGGCCATTTTGGTCACTCTGAGGGGTTAATAAGTGGTTATTCAACATGAGGCACGATCCAATTGACATTTTGAATCATTTTTTGGTACAGTCCTAAAAATCCATTTTCTGATGAAAAACGATGACTCCGGACCTGTCGAACGTTCCCAAAATGGTCAATATGGATGAAATTTTAACATTTATTCATTTGACTCCAAATGACTGTTGGATGTGAATTATGACCTTTTCAACAAAAATAAGTGTGTTTAAAGTCATTTCTGTGCCTGAAATTGGTCAAAATTAAAGCTTTTGAATAAGCAAAACTCTGTAAAAATGGCAATGTTGGTCACTATGAGGGGTTAAAAAGTGGTTATTCAACATGAGGCACGATCCATTTGACATTTTGAATCATTTTTGGTACAGTCCCAAAAATCCATTTTCTGATGAAAAACGATGACTCCGGACCTGTCGAACGATTCCAAAATGGTCAATATGGATGAAATTTTAACATTTAATCTTTTGACTCTAAATGACTGTTGGATGTGAATTATGACTTTTTCAACTAAAATAAGTGTGTTTAAAGTCATTTATGTGCCTGAAATTGGTCAAAATTAAAGCTTTTGAATAAGCAAAAAATCTGTAAAAATGGCAATTTTGGTCACTTTGAGGGGTTAAAAAGTGGTTATTCAACATGAGGCACGATCCATTTGACATTTTGAATCATTTTTGGTACAGTCCCAAAAATCCATTTTCTGATGAAAAACGATGACTCCGGACCTGTCGAACGTTTCCAAATTGGTCAATATGGATGAAATTTTAACATTTAATCTTTTGACTCTAAATGACTGTTGGATGTGAATTATGACTTTTTCAACTAAAATAAGTGTGTTTAAAGTCATTTATGTGCATGGAATTGGTCAAAATTGAAGCTTTTGAGTAAGCAAAACTCTGTAAAAATGGCCATTTTGGTCACTCTGAGGGGTTAAAAAGTGGTTATTCAACATGAGGCACGATCCAATTGACATTTTGAATCATTTTTGGTACAGTCCCAAAAATCCATTTTCTGATGAAAAACGATGACTCCGGACCTGTCGAACGTTCCCAAAATGGTCAATATGGATGAAATTTTAACATTTAATCTTTTGACTCCAAATGACTGTTGGATGGGAATTATGACTTTTTCAACTAAAATAAGTGTGTTTAAAGTCATTTCTGTGCCTGAAATTGGTCAAAATTGAAGCTTTTGAGTAAGCAAAACTCTGTAAAAATGGCAATGTTGGTCACTCTGAGGGGTTAAAAAGTGGTTATTCAACATGAGGCACGATCCATTTGACATTTTGAATCATTTTTGGTACAGTCCCAAAAATCCATTTTCTGATGAAAAACGATGACTCCGGACCTGTCGAACGATTCGAAAATGGTCAATATGGATGAAATTTTAACATTTAATCTTTTGACTCTTAATGACTGTTGGATGTGAATTATGACCTTTTCAACTAAAATAAGTGTGTTTAAAGTCATTCATGTGCCTGAAATTGGTCAAAATTGAAGCTTTTGAATAAGCAAAAACTCTGTAAAAATGGCAATTTTGGTCACTCTGAGCGGTTAAAAAGTGGTTATTCAACATGAGGCAAGATCCATTTGACATTTTGAATCATTTTTGGTACAGTCCCAAAAATCAATTTTCTGATGAAAAACGATGACTCCGGACCTGTCAAACGTTCCCAAAATGGTCAATATGGATGAAATTTTAACATTTAATCTTTTGACTCCAAATGACTGTTGGATGGGAATTATGACTTTTTCAACTAAAATAAGTGTGTTTAAAGTCATTTATGTGCCTGAAATTGGTCAAAATTGAAGCTTTTGAGTAAGCAAAACTCTGTAAAAATGGCCATTTTGGTCACTCTGAGGGGTTAAAAAGTGGTTATTCAACATGAGGCACGATCCATTTGACATTTTGAATCATTTTTGGTACAGTCCTAAAAATCCATTTTCTGATGAAAAACGATGACTCCGGACCTGTCGAACGTTTCCAAATTGGTCAATATGGATGAAATTTTAACATTTAATCTTTTGACTCTAAATGACTGTTGGATGTGAATTATGACTTTTTCAACTAAAATAAGTGTGTTTAAAGTCATTTATGTGCATGAAATTGGTCAAAATTGAAGCTTTTGAGTAAGCAAAACTCTGTAAAAATGGCCATTTTGGTCACTCTGAGGGGTTAAAAAGTGGTTATTCAACATGAGGCACGATCCAATTGACATTTTGAATCATTTTGGTACAGTCCCAAAAATCCATTTTCTGATGAAAAACGATGACTCCGGACCTGTCGAACGATTCCAAAATGGTCAATATGGATGAAATTTTAACATTTAATCTTTTGACTCTAAATGACTGTTGGATGTGAATTATGACTTTTTCAACTAAAATAAGTGTGTTTAAAGTCATTTATGTGCCTGAAATTGGTCAAAATTAAAGCTTTTGAATAAGCAAAAACTCTGTAAAAATGGCAATTTTGGTCACTCTGAGGGGTTAAAAAACTGGTTATTCAACATGAGGCACGATCCATTTGACATTTTGAATCATTTTTGGTACAGTCCCAAAAATCCATTTTCTGATGAAAAACGATGACTCCGGACCTGTCGAACGTTCCCAAAATGGTCAATATGGATGAAATTTTAACATTTAATCTTTTGACTCCAAATGACTGTTGGATGGGAATTATGACTTTTTCAACTAAAATAAGTGTGTTTAAAGTCATTTATGTGCCTGAAATTGGTCAAAATTGAAGCTTTTGAGTAAGCAAAACTCTGTAAAAATGGCAATGTTGGTCACTCTGAGGGTTAAAAAGTGGTTATTCAACATGAGGCAAGATCCATTTGACATTTTGAATCATTTTTGGTACAGTCCCAAAAATCCATTTTCTGATGAAAAACGATGACTCCGGACCTGTCGAACGTTCCCAAAATGGTCAATATGGATGAAATTTTAACATTTAATCTTTTGACTCCAAATGACTGTTGGATGGGAATTATGACTTTTTCAACAAAAATAAGTGTGTTTAAAGTCATTTATGTGCCTGAAATTTGTCAAAATTGAAGCTTTTGAGTAAGCAAAACTCTGTAAAAATGGCAATGTTGGTCACTCTGAGGGGTTAAAAAGTGGTTATTCAACATGAGGCACGATCCATTTGACATTTTGAATCATTTTTTGGTACAGTCCCAAAAATCCATTTTCTGATGAAAAACGATGACTCCGGACCTGTCGAACGTTCCCAAAATGGTCAATATGGATGAAATTTTAACATTTAATCTTTTGACTCCAAATGACTGTTGGATGGGAATTATGACTTTTTCAACTAAAATAAGTGTGTTTAAAGTCATTTATGTGCCTGAAATTGGTCAAAATTGAAGCTTTTGAGTAAGCAAAACTCTGTAAAAATGGCCATTTTGGTCACTCTGAGGGGTTAATAAGTGGTTATTCAACATGAGGCACGATCCAATTGACATTTTGAATCATTTTTGGTACAGTCCTAAAAATCCATTTTCTGATGAAAAACGATGACTCCGGACCTGTCGAACGTTCCCAAAATGGTCAATATGGATGAAATTTTAACATTTAATCATTTGACTCCAAATGACTGTTGGATGTGAATTATGACCTTTTCAACAAAAATAAGTGTGTTTAAAGTCATTTCTGTGCCTGAAATTGGTCAAAATTAAAGCTTTGAATAAGCAAAACTCTGTAAAAATGGCAATGTTGGTCACTCTGAGGGGTTAAAAAGTGGTTATTCAACATGAGGCACGATCCATTTGACATTTTGAATCATTTTTGGTACAGTCCCAAACATCAATTTTCTGATGAAAAACTATGACTCCGGACCTGTCGAACGTTCCCAAAATGGTCAATATGGATGAAATTTTAACATTTAATCTTTTGACTCCAAATGACTGTTGGATGGGAATTATGACTTTTTCAACTAAAATAAGTGTGTTTAAAGTCATTTATGTGCCTGAAATTGGTCAAAATTGAAGCTTTTGAGTAAGCAAAACTCTGTAAAAATGGCAATGTTGGTCACTCTGAGGGGTTAAAAAGTGGTTATTCAACATGAGGCACGATCCATTTGACATTTTGAATCATTTTTGGTACAGTCCCAAAAATCCATTTTCTGATGAAAAACGATGACTCCGGACCTGTCGAACGATTCGAAAATGGTCAATATGGATGAAATTTTAACATTTAATCTTTTGACTCTTAATGACTGTTGGATGTGAATTATGACCTTTTCAACTAAAATAAGTGTGTTTAAAGTCATTTATGTGCCTGAAATTGGTCAAAATTGAAGCTTTTGAATAAGCAAAAACTCTGTAAAAATGGCAATTTTGGTCACTCTGAGGGGTTAAAAAGTGGTTATTCAACATGAGGCACGATCCATTTGACATTTTGAATCATTTTTGGTACAGTCCCAAAAATCCATTTTCTGATGAAAAATCGATGACTCCGGACCTGTCGAACGTTCCCAAAATTGTCAATATGGATGAAATTTTAACATTTAATCTTTTGACTCCAAATGACTGTTGGATTTGAATTATGACCTTTTCAACTAAAATAAGTGTTTTCAAAGTCATTTCTGTGCCTGAAATTGGTCAAAATTGAAGCTTTTGAGTAAGCAAAACTCTGTAAAAATGGCAATGTTGGTCACTCTGAGGGGTTAAAAAGTGGTTATTCAACATGAGGCATGATCCATTTGACATTTTGAATCATTTTTGGTACAGTCCCAAAAATCCATTTTCTGATGAAAAACGATGACTCCGGACCTGTCGAACGATTCCAAAATGGTCAATATGGATGAAATTTTAACATTTAATCTTTTGACTCTAAATGACTGTTGGATGTGAATTATGACTTTTTCAACTAAAATAAGTGTGTTTAAAGTCATTTATGTGCCTGAAATTGGTCAAAATTAAAGCTTTTGAATAAGCAAAAACTCTGTAAAAATGGCAATTTTGGTCACTTTGAGGGGTTAAAAAGTGGTTATTCAACATGAGGCACGATCCATTTGACATTTTGAATCATTTTTGGTACAGTCCCAAAAATCAATTTTCTGATGAAAAACGATGACTCCCCACCTGTCGAACGTTCCCAAAATGGTCAATATGGATGAAATTTTAACATTTAATCTTTTGACTCCAAATGACTGTTGGATGGGAATTATGACTTTTTCAACTAAAATAAGTGTGTTTAAAGTCATTTCTGTGCCTGAAATTGGTCAAAATTGAAGCTTTTGAGTAAGCAAAACTCTGTAAAAATGGCAATGTTGGTCACTCTGAGGGGTTAAAAAGTGGTTATTCAACATGAGGCACGATCCAATTGACATTTTGAATCATTTTTGGTACAGTCCCAAAAATCCATTTTCTGATGAAAAACGATGACTCCGGACCTGTCGAACGATTCGAAAATGGTCAATATGGATGAAATTTTAACATTTAATCTTTTGACTCTTAATGACTGTTGGATGTGAATTATGACCTTTTCAACTAAAATAAGTGTGTTTAAAGTCATTTATGTGCCTGAAATTGGTCAAAATTGAAGCTTTTGAATAAGCAAAAACTCTGTAAAAATGGCAATTTTGGTCACTCTGAGCGGTTAAAAAGTGGTTATTCAACATGAGGCAAGATCCATTTGACATTTTGAATCATTTTTGGTACAGTCCCAAAAATCAATTTTCTGATGAAAAACGATGACTCCGGACCTGTCAAACGTTCCCAAAATGGTCAATATGGATGAAATTTTAACATTTAATCTTTTGACTCCAAATGACTGTTGGATGGGAATGATGACTTTTTCAACTAAAATAAGTGTGTTTAAAGTCATTTATGTGCCTGAAATTGGTCAAAATTGAAGCTTTTGAGTAAGCAAAACTCTGTAAAAATGGCAATGTTGGTCACTCTGAGGGGTTAAAAAGTGGTTATTCAACATGAGGCACGATCCATTTGACATTTTGAATCATTTTTGGTACAGTCCCAAAAATCCATTTTCTGATGAAAAACGATGACTCCGGACCTGTCGAACGTTCCCAAAATGGTCAATATGGATGAAAATTTAACATTTAATCATTTGACTCCAAATGACTGTTGGATGTGAATTATGACCTTTTCAACAAAAATAAGTGTGTTTAAAGTCATTTCTGTGCCTGAAATTGGTCAAAATTGAAGCTTTTGAGAAAGCAAAACTCTGTAAAAATGGCAATGTTGGTCACTCTGAGGGGTTAAAAAGTGGTTATTCAACATGAGGCACGATCCATTTGACATTTTGAATCATTTTTGGTACAGTCCCAAAAATCCATTTTCTGATGAAAAACGATGACTCCGGACCTGTCGAACGATTCCAAAATGGTCAATATGGATGAAATTTTAACATTTAATCTTTTGACTCTAAATGACTGTTGGATGTGAATTATGACTTTTTCAACTAAAATAAGTGTGTTTAAAGTCATTTATGTGCCTGAAATTGGTCAAAATTAAAGCTTTTGAATAAGCAAAAAATCTGTAAAAATGGCAATTTTGGTCACTTTGAGGGGTTAAAAAGTGGTTATTCAACATGAGGCACGATCCATTTGACATTTTGAATCATTTTTGGTACAGTCCCAAAAATCCATTTTCTGATGAAAAACGATGACTCCGGACCTGTCGAACGTTTCCAAATTGGTCAATATGGATGAAATTTTAACATTTAATCTTTTGACTCTAAATGACTGTTGGATGTGAATTATGACTTTTTCAACTAAAATAAGTGTGTTTAAAGTCATTTATGTGCATGAAATTGGTCAAAATTGAAGCTTTTGAGTAAGCAAAACTCTGTAAAAATGGCCATTTTGGTCACTCTGAGGGGTTAAAAAGTGGTTATTCAACATGAGGCACGATCCAATTGACATTTTGAATCATTTTTGGTACAGTCCCAAAAATCCATTTTCTGATGAAAAACGATGACTCCGGACCTGTCGAACGATTCCAAAATGGTCAATATGGATGAAATTTTAACATTTAATCTTTTGACTCTAAATGACTGTTGGATGTGAATTATGACTTTTTCAACTAAAATAAGTGTGTTTAAAGTCATTTATGTGCCTGAAATTGGTCAAAATTAAAGCTTTTGAATATGCAAAAACTCTGTAAAAATGGCAATTTTGGTCACTCTGAGGGGTTAAAAACTGGTTATTCAACATGAGGCACGATCCATTTGACATTTTGAATCATTTTTGGTACAGTCCCAAAAATCCATTTTCTGATGAAAAACGATGACTCCGGACCTGTCGTACGTTCCCAAAATGGTCAATATGGATGAAATTTTAACATTTAATCTTTTGACTCCAAATGACTGTTGGATGGGAATTATGACTTTTTCAACTAAAATAAGTGTGTTTAAAGTCATTTATGTGCCTGAAATTGGTCAAAATTGAAGCTTTTGAGTAAGCAAAACTCTGTAAAAATGGCAATGTTGGTCACTCTGAGGGGTTAAAAAGTGGTTATTCAACATGAGGCAAGATCCATTTGACATTTTGAATCATTTTTGGTACAGTCCCAAAAATCCATTTTCTGATGAAAAACGATGACTCCGGACCTGTCGAACGTTCCCAAAATGGTCAATATGGATGAAATTTTAACATTTAATCTTTTGACTCCAAATGACTGTTGGATGGGAATTATGACTTTTTCAACTAAAATAAGTGTGTTTAAAGTCATTTATGTGCCTGAAATTGGTCAAAATTGAAGCTTTGAGTAAGCAAAACTCTGTAAAAATGGCAATGTTGGTCACTCTGAGGGGTTAAAAAGTGGTTATTCAACATGAGGCACGATCCATTTGACATTTTGAATCATTTTTGGTACAGTCCCAAAAATCCATTTTCTGATGAAAAACGATGACTCCGGACCTGTCGAACGATTCCAAAATGGTCAATATGGATGAAATTTTAACATTTAATCTTTTGACTCTAAATGACTGTTGGATGTGAATTATGACTTTTTCAACTAAAATAAGTGTGTTTAAAGTCATTTATGTGCCTGAAATTGGTCAAAATTTAAGCTTTTGAATAAGCAAAAAATCTGTAAAAATGGCAATTTTGGTCACTTTGAGGGGTTAAAAAGTGGTTATTCAACATGAGGCACGATCCATTTGACATTTTGAATCATTTTTGGTACAGTCCTAAAAATCCATTTTCTGATGAAAAACGATGACTCCGGACCTGTCGAACGTTCCCAAAATGGTCAATATGGATGAAATTTTAACATTTAATCTTTTGACTCCAAATGACTGTTGGATGGGAATTATGACTTTTTCAACTGAAATAAGTGTGTTTAAAGTCATTTATGTGCCTAAAATTGGTCAAAATTGAAGCTTTTGAGTAAGCAAAACTCCGTAAAAATGGCAATGTTGGTCACTCTGAGGGGTTAAAAAGTGGTTATTCAACATGAGGCACAATCCATTTGACATTTTGAATCATTTTTGGTACAGTCCCAAAAATCCATTTTCTGATGAAAAACGATGACTCCGGACCTGTCGAACGTTCCCAAAATGGTCAATATGGATGAAATTTTAACATTTAATCTTTTGACTCCAAATGACTGTTGGATGTGAATTATGACCTTTTCAACTAAAATAAGTGTGTTTAAAGTCATTTCTGTGCCTGAAATTGGTCAAAATTGAAGATTTTGAGTAAGCAAAACTCTGTAAAAATGGCAATGTTGGTCCCTCTGAGGGGTTAAAAAGTGGTTATTCAACATGAGGCACGATCCATTTGACATTTTGAATCATTTTTGGTACAGTCCCAAAAATCCATTTTCTGATGAAAAACGATGACTCCGGACCTGTCGAACGATTCCAAAATGGTCAATATGGATGAAATTTTAACATTTAATCTTTTGACTCTAAATGACTGTTGGATGTGAATTATGACTTTTTCAACTAAAATAAGTGTGTTTAAAGTCATTTATGTGCCTGAAATTGGTCAAAATTTAAGCTTTTGAATAAGCAAAAAATCTGTAAAAATGGCAATTTTGGTCACTTTGAGGGGTTAAAAAGTGGTTATTCAACATGAGGCACGATCCATTTGACATTTTGAATCATTTTTGGTACAGTCCTAAAAATCCATTTTCTGATGAAAAACGATGACTCCGGACCTGTCGAACGTTCCCAAAATGGTCAATATGGATGAAATTTTAACATTTAATCTTTTGACTCCAAATGACTGTTGGATGGGAATTATGACTTTTTCAACTGAAATAAGTGTGTTTAAAGTCATTTATGTGCCTAAAATTGGTCAAAATTGAAGCTTTTGAGTAAGCAAAACTCCGTAAAAATGGCAATGTTGGTCACTCTGAGGGGTTAAAAAGTGGTTATTCAACATGAGGCACAATCCATTTGACATTTTGAATCATTTTTGGTACAGTCCCAAAAATCCATTTTCTGATGAAAAACGATGACTCCGGACCTGTCGAACGTTCCCAAAATGGTCAATATGGATGAAATTTTAACATTTAATCTTTTGACTCCAAATGACTGTTGGATGTGAATTATGACCTTTTCAACTAAAATAAGTGTGTTTAAAGTCATTTCTGTGCCTGAAATTGGTCAAAATTGAAGATTTTGAGTAAGCAAAACTCTGTAAAAATGGCAATGTTGGTCCCTCTGAGGGGTTAAAAAGTGGTTATTCAACATGAGGCACGATCCATTTGACATTTTGAATCATTTTTGGTACAGTCCCAAAAATCCATTTTCTGATGAAAAACGATGACTCCGGACCTGTCGAACGTTCCCAAAATGGTCAATATGGATGAAATTTTAACATTTAATCTTTTGACTCCAAATGACTGTTGGATGTGAATTATGACTTTTTCAACTAAAATAAGTGTGTTTAAAGTCATTTATGTGCCTGAAATTGGTCAAAATTCAAGCTTTTGAATAACCAAAAACTCTGTAAAAATGGCAATTTTGGTCACTCTGAGGGGTTAAAAAGTGGTTATTTAACATGAGGCACGATCCATTTGACATTTTGAATCATTTTTGGTACAGTCCCAAAAATCCATTTTCTGATAAAAAACGATGACTCCGGACCTGTCGAACGATTCGAAAATGGTCAATATGGATGAAATTTTAACATTTAATCTTTTGACTCTTAATGACTGTTGGATGTGAATTATGACCTTTTCAACTAAAATAAGTGTGTTTAAAGTCATTTCTGTGCCTGAAATTGGTCAAAATTGAAGATTTTGAGTAAGCAAAACTCTGTAAAAATGGCAATGTTGGTCCCTCTGAGGGGTTAAAAAGTGGTTATTCAACATGAGGCACGATCCATTTGACATTTTGAATCATTTTTGGTACAGTCCCAAAAATCCATTTTCTGATGAAAAACGATGACTCCGGACCTGTCGAACGTTCCCAAAATGGTCAATATGGATGAAATTTTAACATTTAATCTTTTGACTCCAAATGACTGTTGGATGTGAATTATGACTTTTTCAACTAAAATAAGTGTGTTTAAAGTCATTTATGTGCCTGAAATTGGTCAAAATTCAAGCTTTTGAATAACCAAAAACTCTGTAAAAATGGCAATTTTGGTCACTCTGAGGGGTTAAAAAGTGGTTATTTAACATGAGGCACGATCCATTTGACATTTTGAATCATTTTTGGTACAGTCCCAAAAATCCATTTTCTGATAAAAAACGATGACTCCGGACCTGTCGAACGATTCGAAAATGGTCAATATGGATGAAATTTTAACATTTAATCTTTTGACTCTTAATGACTGTTGGATGTGAATTATGACCTTTTCAACTAAAATAAGTGTGTTTAAAGTCATTTATGTGCCTGAAATTGGTCAAAATTGAAGCTTTTGAGTAAGCAAAACTCTGTAAAAATGGCAATGTTGGTCACTCTGAGGGGTTAAAAAGTGGTTATTCAACATGAGGCACGATCCATTTGACATTTTGAATCATTTTTGGTACAGTCCTAAAAATCCATTTTCTGATGAAAAACGATGACTCCGGACCTGTCGAACGTTCCCAAAATGGTCAATATGGATGAAATTTTAACATTTAATCTTTTGACTCCAAATGGCTGTTGGATGGGAATTATGACTTTTTCAACTAAAATAAGTGTGTTTAAAGTCATTTATGTGCCTGAAATTGGTCAAAATTGAAGCTTTTGAGTAAGCAAAACTCTGTAAAAATGGCAATGTTGGTCACTCTGAGGGGTTAAAAAGTGGTTATTCAACATGAGGCATGATCCATTTGACATTTTGAATCATTTTTGGTACAGTCCCAAAAATCCATTTTCTGATGAAAAACGATGACTCCGGACCTGTCGAACGTTTCCAAAATGGTCAATATGGATGAAATTTTAACATTTAATCTTTTGACTCTAAATGACTGTTGGATGTGAATTATGACTTTTTCAACTAAAATAAGTGTGTTTAAAGTCATTTATGTGCCTGAAATTGGTCAAAATTGAAGCTTTTGAAGAAGCAAAAACTCTGTAAAAATGGCAATTTTGGTCACTCTGAGGGGTTAAAAAGTGGTTATTCAACATGAGGCACGATCCATTTGACATTTTGAATCATTTTTGGTACAGTCCTAAAAATCCATTTTCTGATGAAAAACGATGACTCCGGACCTGTCGAACGTTCCCAAAATGGTCAATATGGATGAAATTTTAACATTTAATCTTTTGACTCCAAATGGCTGTTGGATGGGAATTATGACTTTTTCAACTAAAATAAGTGTGTTTAAAGTCATTTATGTGCCTGAAATTGGTCAAAATTGAAGCTTTTGAGTAAGCAAAACTCTGTAAAAATGGCAATGTTGGTCACTCTGAGGGGTTAAAAAGTGGTTATTCAACATGAGGCATGATCCATTTGACATTTTGAATCATTTTTGGTACAGTCCCAAAAATCCATTTTCTGATGAAAAACGATGACTCCGGACCTGTCGAACGTTTCCAAAATGGTCAATATGGATGAAATTTTAACATTTAATCTTTTGACTCTAAATGACTGTTGGATGTGAATTATGACTTTTTCAACTAAAATAAGTGTGTTTAAAGTCATTTATGTGCCTGAAATTGGTCAAAATTGAAGCTTTTGAAGAAGCAAAAACTCTGTAAAAATGGCAATTTTGGTCACTCTGAGGGGTTAAAAAGTGGTTATTCAACATGAGGCACGATCCATTTGACATTTTGAATCATTTTTGGTACAGTCCCAAAAATCCATTTACTGATGAAAAACGATGACTCCGGACCTGTCGAACGTTCCCAAAATAGTCAATATGGATGAAATTTTAACATTTAATCTTTTGACTCCAAATGACTGTTGGATGGGAATTATGACTTTTTCAACTAAAATAAGTGTGTTTAAAGTCATTTATGTGCCTGAAATTGGTCAAAATTGAAGCTTTTGAGTAAGCAAAACTCTGTAAAAATGGCAATGTTGGTCACTCTGAGGGGTTAAAAAGTGGTTATTCAACATGAGGCACGATCCATTTGACATTTTGAATCATTTTTGGTACAGTCCCAAAAATCAATTTTCTGATGAAAAACGATGACTCCGGACCTGTCGAACGTTCCCAAAATTGTCAATATGGATGAAATTTTAACATTTAATCTTTTGACTCCAAATGACTGTTGGATGTGAATTATGACCTTTTCAACTAAAATAAGTGTGTTTAAAGTCATTTCTGTGCCTGAAATTGGTCAAAATTGAAGCTTTTGAGTAAGCAAAACTCTGTAAAAATGGCAATGTTGGTCACTCTGAGGGGTTAAAAAGTGGTTATTCAACATGAGGCACGATCCATTTGACATTTTGAATCATTTTTGGTACAGTCCCAAAAATCCATTTTCTGATGAAAAACGATGACTCCGGACCTGTCGAACGATTCTAAAATGGTCAATATGGATGAAATTTTAACATTTAATCTTTTGACTCCAAATGACTGTTGGATGTGAATTATGACTTTTTCAACTAAAATAAGTGTGTTTAAAGTCATTTATGTGCCTGAAATTGGTCAAAATTGAAGCTTTTGAGTAAGCAAAAACTCTGTAAAAATGGCAATTTTGGTCACTCTGAGGGGTTAAAAAGTGGTTATTCAACATGAGGCACGATCCATTTGACATTTTGAATCATTTTTGTTACAGTCCCAAAAATCCATTTTCTGATGAAAAACGATGACTCCGGACCTGTCGTACGTTCCCAAAATGGTCAATATGGATGAAATTTTAACATTTAATCTTTTGACTCCAAATGACTGTTGGATGGGAATTATGACTTTTTCAACTAAAATAAGTGTGTTTAAAGTCATTTATGTGCCTGAAATTGGTCAAAATTGAAGCTTTTGAGTAAGCAAAACTCTGTAAAAATGGCAATGTTGGTCACTCTGAGGGGTTAAAAAGTGGTTATTCAACATGAGGCACGATCCATTTGACATTTTGAATCATTTTTGGTACAGTCCCAAAAATCCATTTTCTGATGAAAAACGATGACTCCGGACCTGACGAACGTTCCCAAAATGGTCAATATGGATGAAATTTTAACATTTAATCTTTTGACTCCAAATGACTGTTGGATGGGAATTATGACTTTTTCAACTAAAATAAGTGTGTTTAAAGTCATTTATGTGCCTGAAATTGGTCAAAATTGAAGCTTTTGAGTAAGCAAAACTCTGTAAAAATGGCAATGTTGGTCACTCTGAGGGGTTAAAAAGTGGTTATTCAACATGAGGCACGATGCATTTGACATTTTGAATCATTTTTGGTACAGTCCCAAAAATCCATTTTCTGATGAAAAACGATGACTCCGGACCTGTCGAACGTTCCCAAAATGGTCAATATGGATGAAATTTTAACATTTAATCTTTTGACTCCAAATGGCTGTTGGATGGGAATTATGACTTTTTCAACTAAAATAAGTGTGTTTAAAGTCATTTATGTGCCTGAAATTGGTCAAAATTGAAGCTTTTGAAGAAGCAAAAACTCTGTAAAAATGGCAATTTTGGTCACTCTGAGGGGTTAAAAAGTGGTTATTCAACATGAGGCACGATTCATTTGACATTTTGAATCATTTTTGGTACAGTCCCAAAAATCCATTTACTGATGAAAAACGATGACTCCGGACCTGTCGAACGTTCCCAAAATAGTCAATATGGATGAAATTTTAACATTTAATCTTTTGACTCCAAATGACTGTTGGATGGGAATTATGACATTTTCAACTAAAATAAGTGTGTTTAAAGTCATTTATGTGCCTGAAATTGGTCAAAATTGAAGCTTTTGAGTAAGCAAAACTCTGTAAAAATGGCAATGTTGGTCACTCTGAGGGGTTAAAAAGTGGTTATTCAACATGAGGCACGATCCATTTGACATTTTAAATCATTTTTGGTACAGTCCCAAAAATCAATTTTCTGATGAAAAACGATGACTCCGGACCTGTCGAACGTTCCCAAAATTGTAAATATGGATGAAGTTTTAACATTTAATCTTTTGACTCCAAATGACTGTTGGATGTGAATTATGACCTTTTCAACTAAAATAAGTGTGTTTAAAGTCATTTCTGTGCCTGAAATTGGTCAAAATTGAAGCTTTTGAGTAAGCAAAACTCTGTAAAAATGGCAATGTTGGTCACTCTGAGGGGTTAAAAAGTGGTTATTCAACATGAGGCACGATCCATTTGACATTTTGAATCATTTTTGGTACAGTCCCAAAAATCCATTTTCTGATGAAAAACGATGACTCCGGACCTGTCGAACGATTCCAAAATGGTCAATATGGATGAAATTTTAACATTTAATCTTTTGACTCCAAATGACTGTTGGATGTGAATTATGACTTTTTCAACTAAAATAAGTGTGTTTAAAGTCATTTATGTGCCTGAAATTGGTCAAAATTGAAGCTTTTGAGTAAGCAAAAACTCTGTAAAAATGGCAATTTTGGTCACTCTGAGGGGTTAAAAAGTGGTTATTCAACATGAGGCACGATCCATTTGACATTTTGAATCATTTTTGTTACAGTCCCAAAAATCCATTTTCTGATGAAAAACGATGACTCCGGACCTGTCGTACGTTCCCAAAATGGTCAATATGGATGAAATTTTAACATTTAATCTTTTGACTCCAAATGACTGTTGGATGGGAATTATGACTTTTTCAACTAAAATAAGTGTGTTTAAAGTCATTTATGTGCCTGAAATTGGTCAAAATTGAAGCTTTTGAGTAAGCAAAACTCTGTAAAAATGGCAATGTTGGTCACTCTGAGGGGTTAAAAAGTGGTTATTCAACATGAGGCACGATCCATTTGACATTTTGAATCATTTTTGGTACAGTCCCAAAAATCCATTTTCTGATGAAAAACGATGACTCCGGACCTGACGAACGTTCCCAAAATGGTCAATATGGATGAAATTTTAACATTTAATCTTTTGACTCCAAATGACTGTTGGATGGGAATTATGACTTTTTCAACTAAAATAAGTGTGTTTAAAGTCATTTATGTGCCTGAAATTGGTCAAAATTGAAGCTTTTGAGTAAGCAAAACTCTGTAAAAATGGCAATGTTGGTCACTCTGAGGGGTTAAAAAGTGGTTATTCAACATGAGGCACGATCCATTTGACATTTTGAATCATTTTTGGTACAGTCCCAAAAATCCATTTTCTGATGAAAAATCGATGACTCCGGACCTGTCGAACGATTCCAAAATGGTCAATATGGATGAAATTTTAACATTTAATCTTTTGACTCTAAATGACTGTTGGATGTGAATTATGACTTTTTCAACTAAAATAAGTGTGTTTAAAGTCATTTATGTGCCTGAAATTGGTCAAAATTAAAGCTTTTGAATAAGCAAAAACTCTGTAAAAATGGCAATTTTGGTCACTCTGAGGGGTTAAAAAGTGGTTATTCAACATGAGGCACGATCCATTTGACATTTTGAATCATTTTTGGTACAGTCCCAAAAATCCATTTTCTGATGAAAAACGATGACTCCGGACCTGTCGAACGATTCCAAAATGGTCAATATGGATGAAATTTTAACATTTAATCTTTTGACTCTAAATGACTGTTGGATGTGAATTATGACTTTTTCAACTAAAATAAGTGTGTTTAAAGTCATTTATGTGCCTGAAATTAGTAAAAATTAAAGCTTTTGAATAAGCAAAAACTCTGTAAAAATGGCAATTTTGGTCACTTTGAGGGGTTAAAAAGTGGTTATTCAACATGAGACACAATCCATTTGACATTTTGAATCATTTTTGGTACAGTCCCAAAAATCAATTTTCTGATGAAAAACGATGACTCCCCACCTGTCGAACGTTCCCAAAATGGTCAATATGGATGAAATTTTAACATTTAATCTTTTGACTCCAAATGACTGTTGGATGGGAATTATGACTTTTTCAACTAAAATAAGTGTGTTTAAAGTCATTTATGTGCCTGAAATTGGTCAAAATTGAAGCTTTTGAGTAAGCAAAAGTCTGTAAAAATGGCAATGTTGGTCACTCTGAGGGGTTAAAAAGTGGTTATTCAACATGAGGCACGATCCATTTGACATTTTGAATCATTTTTGGTACAGTCCCAAAAATCCATTTTCTGATGAAAAACGATGACTCCGGACCTGTCGAACGATTCCAAAATGGTCAATATGGATGAAATTTTAACATTTAATCTTTTGACTCTAAATGACTTTTGGATGTGAATTATGACTTTTTCAACTAAAATAAGTGTGTTTAAAGTCATTTATGTGCCTGAAATTGGTCAAAATTAAAGCTTTTGAATAAGCAAAAAATCTGTAAAAATGGCAATTTTGGTCACTTTGAGGGGTTAAAAAGTGGTTATTCAACATGAGGCACGATCCATTTGACATTTTGAATCATTTTTGGTACAGTCCCAAAAATCCATTTTCTGATGAAAAACGATGACTCCGGACCTGTCGAACGTTCCCAAAATGGTCAATATGGATGAAATTTTAACATTTAATCTTTTGACTCCAAATGACTGTTGGATGGGAATTATGACTTTTTCAACTGAAATAAGTGTGTTTAAAGTCATTTATGTGCCTATAATTGGTCAAAATTGAAGCTTTTGAGTAAGCAAAACTCCGTAAAAATGGCAATGTTGGTCACTCTGAGGGGTTAAAAAGTGGTTATTCAACATGAGGCACAATCCATTTGACATTTTGAATCATTTTTGGTACAGTCCCAAAAATCCATTTTCTGATGAAAAACGATGACTCCGGACCTGTCGAACGTTCCCAAAATGGTCAATATGGATGAAATTTTAACATTTAATCTTTTGACTCCAAATGACTGTTGGATGTGAATTATGACCTTTTCAACTAAAATACGTGTGTTTAAAGTCATTTCTGTGCCTGAAATTGGTCAAAATTGAAGATTTTGAGTAAGCAAAACTCTGTAAAAATGGCAATGTTGGTCCCTCAGAGGGGTTAAAAAGTGGTTATTCAACATGAGGCACGATCCATTTGACATTTTGAATCATTTTTGGTACAGTCCCAAAAATCCATTTTCTGATGAAAAACGATGACTCCGGACCTGTCGAACGTTCCCAAAATGGTCAATATGGATGAAATTTTAACATTTAATCTTTTGACTCCAAATGACTGTTGGATGTGAATTATGACTTTTTCAACTAAAATAAGTGTGTTTAAAGTCATTTATGTGCCTGAAATTGGTCAAAATTCAAGCTTTTGAATAACCAAAAACTCTGTAAAAATGGCAATTTTGGTCACTCTGAGGGGTTAAAAAGTGGTTATTTAACATGAGGCACGATCCATTTGACATTTTGAATCATTTTTGGTACAGTCCCAAAAATCCATTTTCTGATAAAAAACGATGACTCCGGACCTGTCGAACGATTCGAAAATGGTCAATATGGATGAAATTTTAACATTTAATCTTTTGACTCTTAATGACTGTTGGATGTGAATTATGACCTTTTCAACTAAAATAAGTGTGTTTAAAGTCATTTATGTGCTTGAAATTGGTCAAAATTGAAGCTTTTGAGTAAGCAAAACTCTGTAAAAATGGCAATGTTGGTCACTCTGAGGGGTTAAAAAGTGGTTATTCAACATGAGGCACGATCCATTTGACATTTTGAATCATTTTTGGTACAGTCCTAAAAATCCATTTTCTGATGAAAAACGATGACTCCGGACCTGTCGAACGTTCCAAAAATGGTCAATATGGATGAAATTTTAACATTTAATCTTTTGACTCCAAATGGCTGTTGGATGGGAATTATGACTTTTTCAACTAAAATAAGTGTGTTTAAAGTCATTTATGTGCCTGAAATTGGTCAAAATTGAAGCTTTTGAGTAAGCAAAACTCTGTAAAAATGGCAATGTTGGTCACTCTGAGGGGTTAAAAAGTGGTTATTCAACATGAGGCATGATCCATTTGACATTTTGAATCATTTTTGGTACAGTCCCAAAAATCCATTTTCTGATGAAAAACGATGACTCCGGACCTGTCGAACGTTTCCAAAATGGTCAATATGGATGAAATTTTAACATTTAATCTTTTGACTCTAAATGACTGTTGGATGTGAATTATGACTTTTCAACTAAAATAAGTGTGTTTAAAGTCATTTATGTGCCTGAAATTGGTCAAAATTGAAGCTTTTGAAGAAGCAAAAACTCTGTAAAAATGGCAATTTTGGTCACTCTGAGGGGTTAAAAAGTGGTTATTCAACATGAGGCACGATCCATTTGACATTTTGAATCATTTTTGGTACAGTCCCAAAAATCCATTTTCTGATGAAAAACGATGACTCCGGACCTGTCGAACGTTCCCAAAATAGTCAATATGGATGAAATTTTAACATTTAATCTTTTGACTCCAAATGACTGTTGGATGGGAATTATGACTTTTTCAACTAAAATAAGTGTGTTTAAAGTCATTTATGTGCCTGACATTGGTCAAAATTGAAGCTTTTGAGTAAGCAAAACTCTGTAAAAATGGCAATGTTGGTCACTCTGAGGGGTTAAAAAGTGGTTATTCAACATGAGGCACGATCCATTTGACATTTTGAATCATTTTTGGTACAGTCCCAAAAATCCATTTTCTGATGAAAAACGATGACTCCGGACCTGTCGAACGATTCCAAAATGGTCAATATGGATGAAATTTTAACATTTAATCTTTTGACTCCAAATGACTGTTGGATGTGAATTATGACTTTTTCAACTAAAATAAGTGTGTTTAAAGTCATTTATGTGCCTGAAATTGGTCAAAATTGAAGCTTTTGAGTAAGCAAAAACTCTGTAAAAATGGCAATTTTGGTCACTCTGAGGGGTTAAAAAGTGGTTATTCAACATGAGGCACGATCCATTTGACATTTTGAATCATTTTTGTTACAGTCCCAAAAATCCATTTTCTGATGAAAAACAATGACTCCGGACCTGTCGTACGTTCCCAAAATGGTCAATATGGATGAAATTTTAACATTTAATCTTTTGACTCCAAATGACTGTTGGATGGGAATTATGACTTTTTCAACTAAAATAAGTGTGTTTAAAGTCATTTATGTGCCTGAAATTGGTCAAAATTGAAGCTTTTGAGTAAGCAAAACTCTGTAAAAATGGCAATGTTGGTCACTCTGAGGGGTTAAAAAGTGGTTATTCAACATGAGGCACGATCCATTTGACATTTTGAATCATTTTTGGTACAGTCCCAAAAATCCATTTTCTGATGAAAAACGATGACTCCGGACCTGACGAACGTTCCCAAAATGGTCAATATGGATGAAATTTTAACATTTAATCTTTTGACTCCAAATGACTGTTGGATGGGAATTATGACTTTTTCAACTAAAATAAGTGTGTTTAAAGTCATTTATGTGCCTGAAATTGGTCAAAATTGAAGCTTTGAGTAAGCAAAACTCTGTAAAAATGGCAATGTTGGTCACTCTGAGGGGTTAAAAAGTGGTTATTCAACATGAGGCACGATCCATTTGACATTTTGAATCATTTTTGGTACAGTCCCAAAAATTCATTTTCTGATGAAAAACGATGACTCCGGACCTGTCGAACGATTCCAAAATGGTCAATATGGATGAAATTTTAACATTTAATCTTTTGACTCTAAATGACTGTTGGATGTGAATTATGACTTTTTCAACTAAAATAAGTGTGTTTAAAGTCATTTATGTGCCTGAAATTGGTCAAAATTTAAGCTTTTGAATAAGCAAAAAATCTGTAAAAATGGCAATTTTGGTCACTTTGAGGGGTTAAAAAGTGGTTATTCAACATGAGGCACGATCCATTTGACATTTTGAATCATTTTTGGTACAGTCCTAAAAATCCATTTTCTGATGAAAAACGATGACTCCGGACCTGTCGAACGTTCCCAAAATGGTCAATATGGATGAAATTTTAACATTTAATCTTTTGACTCCAAATGACTGTTGGATGGGAATTATGACTTTTTCAACTGAAATAAGTGTGTTTAAAGTCATTTATGTGCCTAAAATTGGTCAAAATTGAAGCTTTTGAGTAAGCAAAACTCCGTAAAAATGGCAATGTTGGTCACTCTGAGGGGTTAAAAAGTGGTTATTCAACATGAGGCACAATCCATTTGACATTTTGAATCATTTTTGGTACAGTCCCAAAAATCCATTTTCTGATGAAAAACGATGACTCCGGACCTGTCGAACGTTCCCAAAATGGTCAATATGGATGAAATTTTAACATTTAATCTTTTGACTCCAAATGACTGTTGGATGTGAATTATGACCTTTTCAACTAAAATAAGTGTGTTTAAAGTCATTTCTGTGCCTGAAATTGGTCAAAATTGAAGATTTTGAGTAAGCAAAACTCTGTAAAAATGGCAATGTTGGTCCCTCTGAGGGGTTAAAAAGTGGTTATTCAACATGAGGCACGATCCATTTGACATTTTGAATCATTTTTGGTACAGTCCCAAAAATCCATTTTCTGATGAAAAACGATGACTCCGGACCTGTCGAACGTTCCCAAAATGGTCAATATGGATGAAATTTTAACATTTAATCTTTTGACTCCAAATGACTGTTGGATGTGAATTATGACTTTTTCAACTAAAATAAGTGTGTTTAAAGTCATTTATGTGCCTGAAATTGGTCAAAATTCAAGCTTTTGAATAACCAAAAACTCTGTAAAAATGGCAATTTTGGTCACTCTGAGGGGTTAAAAAGTGGTTATTTAACATGAGGCACGATCCATTTGACATTTTGAATCATTTTTGGTACAGTCCCAAAAATCCATTTTCTGATAAAAAACGATGACTCCGGACCTGTTGAACGATTCGAAAATGGTCAATATGGATGAAATTTTAACATTTAATCTTTTGACTCTTAATGACTGTTGGATGTGAATTATGACCTTTTCAACTAAAATAAGTGTGTTTAAAGTCATTTATGTGCCTGAAATTGGTCAAAATTGAAGCTTTTGAGTAAGCAAAACTCTGTAAAAATGGCAATGTTGGTCACTCTGAGGGGTTAAAAAGTGGTTATTCAACATGAGACACGATCCATTTGACATTTTGAATCATTTTTGGTACAGTCCCAAAAATCCATTTTCTGATGAAAAACGATGAGTCCCCACCTGTCGAACGTTCCCAAAATGGTCAATATGGATGAAATTTTAACATTTAATCTTTTGACTCCAAATGACTGTTGGATGGGAATTATGACTTTTTCAACTAAAATAAGTGTGTTTAAAGTCATTTATGTGCCTGAAATTGGTCAAAATTGAAGCTTTGAGTAAGCAAAACTCTGTAAAAATGGCAATGTTGGTCACTCTGAGGGGTTAAAAAGTGGTTATTCAACATGAGGCACGATCCATTTGACATTTTGAATCATTTTTGGTACAGTCCCAAAAATCCATTTTCTGATGAAAAACGATGACTCCGGACCTGTCGAACGATTCCAAAATGGTCAATATGGATGAAATTTTAACATTTAATCTTTTGACTCTAAATGACTGTTGGATGTGAATTATGACTTTTTCAACTAAAATAAGTGTGTTTAAAGTCATTTATGTGCCTGAAATTGGTCAAAATTTAAGCTTTTGAATAAGCAAAAAATCTGTAAAAATGGCAATTTTGGTCACTTTGAGGGGTTAAAAAGTGGTTATTCAACATGAGGCACGATCCATTTGACATTTTGAATCATTTTTGGTACAGTCCTAAAAATCCATTTTCTGATGAAAAACGATGACTCCGGACCTGTCGAACGTTCCCAAAATGGTCAATATGGATGAAATTTTAACATTTAATCTTTTGACTCCAAATGACTGTTGGATGGGAATTATGACTTTTTCAACTGAAATAAGTGTGTTTAAAGTCATTTATGTGCCTAAAATTGGTCAAAATTGAAGCTTTTGAGTAAGCAAAACTCCGTAAAAATGGCAATGTTGGTCACTCTGAGGGGTTAAAAAGTGGTTATTCAACATGAGGCACAATCCATTTGACATTTTGAATCATTTTTGGTACAGTCCCAAAAATCCATTTTCTGATGAAAAACGATGACTCCGGACCTGTCGAACGTTCCCAAAATGGTCAATATGGATGAAATTTTAACATTTAATCTTTTGACTCCAAATGACTGTTGGATGTGAATTATGACCTTTTCAACTAAAATAAGTGTGTTTAAAGTCATTTCTGTGCCTGAAATTGGTCAAAATTGAAGATTTTGAGTAAGCAAAACTCTGTAAAAATGGCAATGTTGGTCCCTCTGAGGGGTTAAAAAGTGGTTATTCAACATGAGGCACGATCCATTTGACATTTTGAATCATTTTTGGTACAGTCCCAAAAATCCATTTTCTGATGAAAAACGATGACTCCGGACCTGTCGAACGTTCCCAAAATGGTCAATATGGATGAAATTTTAACATTTAATCTTTTGACTCCAAATGACTGTTGGATGTGAATTATGACTTTTTCAACTAAAATAAGTGTGTTTAAAGTCATTTATGTGCCTGAAATTGGTCAAAATTCAAGCTTTTGAATAACCAAAAACTCTGTAAAAATGGCAATTTTGGTCACTCTGAGGGGTTAAAAAGTGGTTATTTAACATGAGGCACGATCCATTTGACATTTTGAATCATTTTTGGTACAGTCCCAAAAATCCATTTTCTGATAAAAAACGATGACTCCGGACCTGTCGAACGATTCAAAAATGGTCAATATGGATGAAATTTTAACATTTAATCTTTTGACTCTTAATGACTGTTGGATGTGAATTATGACCTTTTCAACTAAAATAAGTGTGTTTAAAGTCATTTATGTGCCTGAAATTGGTCAAAATTGAAGCTTTTGAGTAAGCAAAACTCTGTAAAAATGGCAATGTTGGTCACTCTGAGGGGTTAAAAAGTGGTTATTCAACATGAGGCACGATCCATTTGACATTTTGAATCATTTTTGGTACAGTCCTAAAAATCCATTTTCTGATGAAAAACGATGACTCCGGACCTGTCGAACGTTCCCAAAATGGTCAATATGGATGAAATTTTAACATTTAATCTTTTGACTCCAAATGGCTGTTGGATGGGAATTATGACTTTTTCAACTAAAATAAGTGTGTTTAAAGTCATTTATGTGCCTGAAATTGGTCAAAATTGAAGCTTTTGAGTAAGCAAAACTCTGTAAAAATGGCAATGTTGGTCACTCTGAGGGGTTAAAAAGTGGTTATTCAACATGAGGCATGATCCATTTGACATTTTGAATCATTTTTGGTACAGTCCCAAAAATCCATTTTCTGATGAAAAACGATGACTCCGGACCTGTCGAACGTTTCCAAAATGGTCAATATGGATGAAATTTTAACATTTAATCTTTTGACTCTAAATGACTGTTGGATGTGAATTATGACTTTTTCAACTAAAATAAGTGTGTTTAAAGTCATTTATGTGCCTGAAATTGGTCAAAATTGAAGCTTTTGAAGAAGCTAAAACTCTGTAAAAATGGCAATTTTGGTCACTCTGAGGGGTTAAAAAGTGGTTATTCAACATGAGGCACGATCCATTTGACATTTTGAATCATTTTTGGTACAGTCCCAAAAATCCATTTACTGATGAAAAACGATGACTCCGGACCTGTCGAACGTTCCCAAAATAGTCAATATGGATGAAATTTTAACATTTAATCTTTTGACTCCAAATGACTGTTGGATGGGAATTATGACTTTTTCAACTAAAATAAGTGTGTTTAAAGTCATTTATGTGCCTGAAATTGGTCAAAATTAAAGCTTTTGAGTAAGCAAAACTCTGTAAAAATGGCAATGTTGGTCACTCTGAGGGGTTAAAAAGTGGTTATTCAACATGAGGCACGATCCATTTGACATTTTAAATCATTTTTGGTACAGTCCCAAAAATCAATTTTCTGATGAAAAACGATGACTCCGGACCTGTCGAACGTTCCCAAAATTGTAAATATGGATGAAATTTTAACATTTAATCTTTTGACTCCAAATGACTGTTGGATGTGAATTATGACCTTTTCAACTAAAATAAGTGTGTTTAAAGTCATTTCTGTGCCTGAAATTGGTCAAAATTGAAGCTTTTGAGTAAGCAAAACTCTGTAAAAATGGCAATGTTGGTCACTCTGAGGGGTTAAAAAGTGGTTATTCAACATGAGGCACGATCCATTTGACATTTTGAATCATTTTTGGTACAGTACCAAAAATCCATTTTCTGATGAAAAACGATGACTCCGGACCTGTCGAACGATTCCAAAATGGTCAATATGGATGAAATTTTAACATTTAATCTTTTGACTCCAAATGACTGTTGGATGTGAATTATGACTTTTTCAACTAAAATAAGTGTGTTTAAAGTCATTTATGTGCCTGAAATTGGTCAAAATTGAAGCTTTTGAGTAAGCAAAACTCTGTAAAAATGGCAATGTTGGTCACTCTGAGGGGTTAAAAAGTGGTTATTCAACATGAGGCACGATCCATTTGACATTTTGAATCATTTTTGGTACAGTCCCAAAAATCCATTTTCTGATGAAAAACGATGACTCCGGACCTGACGAACGTTCCCAAAATGGTCAATATGGATGAAATTTTAACATTTAATCTTTTGACTCCAAATGACTGTTGGATGGGAATTATGACTTTTTCAACTAAAATAAGTGTGTTTAAAGTCATTTATGTGCCTGAAATTGGTCAAAATTGAAGCTTTTGAGTAAGCAAAACTCTGTAAAAATGGCAATGTTGGTCACTCTGAGGGGTTAAAAAGTGGTTATTCAACATGAGGCACGATCCATTTGACATTTTGAATCATTTTTGGTACAGTCCCAAAAATCCATTTTCTGATGAAAAATCGATGACTCCGGACCTGTCGAACGATTCCAAAATGGTCAATATGGATGAAATTTTAACATTTAATCTTTTGACTCTAAATGACTGTTGGATGTGAATTATGACTTTTTCAACTAAAATAAGTGTGTTTAAAGTCATTTATGTGCCTGAAATTGGTCAAAATTAAAGCTTTTGAATAAGCAAAAACTCTGTAAAAATGGCAATTTTGGTCACTCTGAGGGGTTAAAAAGTGGTTATTCAACATGAGACACAATCCATTTGACATTTTGAATCATTTTTGGTACAGTCCCAAAAATCAATTTTCTGATGAAAAACGATGACTCCCCACCTGTCGAACGTTCCCAAAATGGTCAATATGGATGAAATTTTAACATTTAATCTTTTGACTCCAAATGACTGTTGGATGGGAATTATGACTTTTTCAACTAAAATAAGTGTGTTTAAAGTCATTTATGTGCCTGAAATTGGTAAAAATTAAAGCTTTTGAATAAGCAAAAACTCTGTAAAAATGGCAATTTTGGTCACTTTGAGGGGTTAAAAAGTGGTTATTCAACATGAGACACGATCCATTTGACATTTTGAATCATTTTTGGTACAGTCCCAAAAATCCATTTTCTGATGAAAAACGATGAGTCCCCACCTGTCGAACGTTCCCAAAATGGTCAATATGGATGAAATTTTAACATTTAATCTTTTGACTCCAAATGACTGTTGGATGGGAATTATGACTTTTTCAACTAAAATAAGTGTGTTTAAAGTCATTTATGTGCCTGAAATTGGTCAAAATTGAAGCTTTGAGTAAGCAAAACTCTGTAAAAATGGCAATGTTGGTCACTCTGAGGGGTTAAAAAGTGGTTATTCAACATGAGGCATGATCCATTTGACATTTTGAATCATTTTTGGTACAGTCCCAAAAATCCATTTTCTGATGAAAAACGATGACTCCGGACCTGTCGAACGTTTCCAAAATGGTCAATATGGATGAAATTTTAACATTTAATCTTTTGACTCTAAATGACTGTTGGATGTGAATTATGACTTTTTCAACTAAAATAAGTGTGTTTAAAGTCATTTCTGTGCCTGAAATTGGTCAAAATTGAAGATTTTGAGTAAGCAAAACTCTGTAAAAATGGCAATGTTGGTCCCTCTGAGGGGTTAAAAAGTGGTTATTCAACATGAGGCACGATCCATTTGACATTTTGAATCATTTTTGGTACAGTCCCAAAAATCCATTTTCTGATGAAAAACGATGACTCCGGACCTGTCGAACGTTCCCAAAATGGTCAATATGGATGAAATTTTAACATTTAATCTTTTGACTCCAAATGACTGTTGGATGTGAATTATGACTTTTTCAACTAAAATAAGTGTGTTTAAAGTCATTTATGTGCCTGAAATTGGTCAAAATTCAAGCTTTTGAATAACCAAAAACTCTGTAAAAATGGCAATTTTGGTCACTCTGAGGGGTTAAAAAGTGGTTATTTAACATGAGGCACGATCCATTTGACATTTTGAATCATTTTTGGTACAGTCCCAAAAATCCATTTTCTGATAAAAAACAATGACTCCGGACCTGTCGAACGATTCGAAAATGGTCAATATGGATGAAATTTTAACATTTAATCTTTTGACTCTTAATGACTGTTGGATGTGAATTATGACCTTTTCAACTAAAATAAGTGTGTTTAAAGTCATTTATGTGCCTGAAATTGGTCAAAATTGAAGCTTTTGAGTAAGCAAAACTCTGTAAAAATGGCAATGTTGGTCACTCTGAGGGGTTAAAAAGTGGTTATTCAACATGAGGCACGATCCATTTGACATTTTGAATCATTTTTGGTACAGTCCTAAAAATCCATTTTCTGATGAAAAACGATGACTCCGGACCTGTCGAACGTTCCCAAAATGGTCAATATGGATGAAATTTTAACATTTAATCTTTTGACTCCAAATGGCTGTTGGATGGGAATTATGACTTTTTCAACTAAAATAAGTGTGTTTAAAGTCATTTATGTGCCTGAAATTGGTCAAAATTGAAGCTTTTGAGTAAGCAAAACTCTGTAAAAATGGCAATGTTGGTCACTCTGAGGGGTTAAAAAGTGGTTATTCAACATGAGGCATGATCCATTTGACATTTTGAATCATTTTTGGTACAGTCCCAAAAATCCATTTTCTGATGAAAAACGATGACTCCGGACCTGTCGAACGTTTCCAAAATGGTCAATATGGATGAAATTTTAACATTTAATCTTTTGACTCTAAATGACTGTTGGATGTGAATTATGACTTTTTCAACTAAAATAAGTGTGTTTAAAGTCATTTATGTGCCTGAAATTGGTCAAAATTGAAGCTTTTGAAGAAGCAAAAACTCTGTAAAAATGGCAATTTTGGTCACTCTGAGGGGTTAAAAAGTGGTTATTCAACATGAGGCACGATCCATTTGACATTTTGAATCATTTTTGGTACAGTCCCAAAAATCCATTTACTGATGAAAAACGATGACTCCGGACCTGTCGAACGTTCCCAAAATAGTCAATATGGATGAAATTTTAACATTTAATCTTTTGACTCCAAATGACTGTTGGATGGGAATTATGACTTTTTCAACTAAAATAAGTGTGTTTAAAGTCATTTATGTGCCTGAAATTGGTCAAAATTAAAGCTTTTGAGTAAGCAAAACTCTGTAAAAATGGCAATGTTGGTCACTCTGAGGGGTTAAAAAGTGGTTATTCAACATGAGGCACGATCCATTTGACATTTTAAATCATTTTTGGTACAGTCCCAAAAATCAATTTTCTGATGAAAAACGATGACTCCGGACCTGTCGAACGTTCCCAAAATTGTAAATATGGATGAAATTTTAACATTTAATCTTTTGACTCCAAATGACTGTTGGATGTGAATTATGACCTTTTCAACTAAAATAAGTGTGTTTAAAGTCATTTCTGTGCCTGAAATTGGTCAAAATTGAAGCTTTTGAGTAAGCAAAACTCTGTAAAAATGGCAATGTTGGTCACTCTGAGGGGTTAAAAAGTGGTTATTCAACATGAGGCACGATCCATTTGACATTTTGAATCATTTTTGGTACAGTCCCAAAAATCCATTTTCTGATGAAAAACGATGACTCCGGACCTGTCGAACGATTCCAAAATGGTCAATATGGATGAAATTTTAACATTTAATCTTTTGACTCCAAATGACTGTTGGATGTGAATTATGACTTTTTCAACTAAAATAAGTGTGTTTAAAGTCATTTATGTGCCTGAAATTGGTCAAAATTGAAGCTTTTGAGTAAGCAAAAACTCTGTAAAAATGGCAATTTTGGTCACTCTGAGGGGTTAAAAAGTGGTTATTCAACATGAGGCACGATCCATTTGACATTTTGAATCATTTTTGTTACAGTCCCAAAAATCCATTTTCTGATGAAAAACGATGACTCCGGACCTGTCGTACGTTCCCAAAATGGTCAATATGGATGAAATTTTAACATTTAATCTTTTGACTCCAAATGACTGTTGGATGGGAATTATGACTTTTTCAACTAAAATAAGTGTGTTTAAAGTCATTTATGTGCCTGAAATTGGTCAAAATTGAAGCTTTTGAGTAAGCAAAACTCTGTAAAAATGGCAATGTTGGTCACTCTGAGGGGTTAAAAAGTGGTTATTCAACATGAGGCACGATCCATTTGACATTTTGAATCATTTTTGGTACAGTCCCAAAAATCCATTTTCTGATGAAAAACGATGACTCCGGACCTGACGAACGTTCCCAAAATGGTCAATATGGATGAAATTTTAACATTTAATCTTTTGACTCCAAATGACTGTTGGATGGGAATTATGACTTTTTCAACTAAAATAAGTGTGTTTAAAGTCATTTATGTGCCTGAAATTGGTCAAAATTGAAGCTTTTGAGTAAGCAAAACTCTGTAAAAATGGCAATGTTGGTCACTCTGAGGGGTTAAAAAGTGGTTATTCAACATGAGGCACGATCCATTTGACATTTTGAATCATTTTTGGTACAGTCCCAAAAATCCATTTTCTGATGAAAAACGATGACTCCGGACCTGTCGAACGTTTCCAAAATGGTCAATATGGATGAAATTTTAACATTTAATCTTTTGACTCTAAATGACTGTTGGATGTGAATTATGACTTTTCAACTAAAATAAGTGTGTTTAAAGTCATTTATGTGCCTGAAATTGGTCAAAATTGAAGCTTTTGAAGAAGCAAAAACTCTGTAAAAATGGCAATTTTGGTCACTCTGAGGGGTTAAAAAGTGGTTATTCAACATGAGGCACGATCCATTTGACATTTTGAATCATTTTTGGTACAGTCCCAAAAATCCATTTTCTGATGAAAAACGATGACTCCGGACCTGTCGAACGTTCCCAAAATAGTCAATATGGATGAAATTTTAACATTTAATCTTTTGACTCCAAATGACTGTTGGATGGGAATTATGACTTTTTCAACTAAAATAAGTGTGTTTAAAGTCATTTATGTGCCTGAAATTGGTCAAAATTGAAGCTTTTGAGTAAGCAAAACTCTGTAAAAATGGCAATGTTGGTCACTCTGAGGGGTTAAAAAGTGGTTATTCAACATGAGGCACGATCCATTTGACATTTTGAATCATTTTTGGTACAGTCCCAAAAATCTATTTTCTGATGAAAAACGATGACTCCGGACCTGTCGAACGATTCCAAAATGGTCAATATGGATGAAATTTTAACATTTAATCTTTTGACTCCAAATGACTGTTGGATGTGAATTATGACTTTTTCAACTAAAATAAGTGTGTTTAAAGTCATTTATGTGCCTGAAATTGGTCAAAATTGAAGCTTTTGAGTAAGCAAAAACTCTGTAAAAATGGCAATTTTGGTCACTCTGAGGGGTTAAAAAGTGGTTATTCAACATGAGGCACGATCCATTTGACATTTTGAATCATTTTTGTTACAGTCCCAAAAATCCATTTTCTGATGAAAAACAATGACTCCGGACCTGTCGTACGTTCCCAAAATGGTCAATATGGATGAAATTTTAACATTTAATCTTTTGACTCCAAATGACTGTTGGATGGGAATTATGACTTTTTCAACTAAAATAAGTGTGTTTAAAGTCATTTATGTGCCTGAAATTGGTCAAAATTGAAGCTTTTGAGTAAGCAAAACTCTGTAATGGCAATGTTGGTCACTCTGAGGGGTTAAAAAGTGGTTATTCAACATGAGGCACGATCCATTTGACATTTTGAATCATTTTTGGTACAGTCCCAAAAATCCATTTTCTGATGAAAAACGATGACTCCGGACCTGACGAACGTTCCCAAAATGGTCAATATGGATGAAATTTTAACATTTAATCTTTTGACTCCAAATGACTGTTGGATGGGAATTATGACTTTTTCAACTAAAATAAGTGTGTTTAAAGTCATTTATGTGCCTGAAATTGGTCAAAATTGAAGCTTTTGAGTAAGCAAAACTCTGTAAAAATGGCAATGTTGGTCACTCTGAGGGGTTAAAAAGTGGTTATTCAACATGAGGCACGATCCATTTGACATTTTGAATCATTTTTGGTACAGTCCCAAAAATCCATTTTCTGATGAAAAATCGATGACTCCGGACCTGTCGAACGATTCCAAAATGGTCAATATGGATGAAATTTTAACATTTAATCTTTTGACTCTAAATGACTGTTGGATGTGAATTATGACTTTTTCAACTAAAATAAGTGTGTTTAAAGTCATTTATGTGCCTGAAATTGGTCAAAATTAAAGCTTTTGAATAAGCAAAAACTCTGTAAAAATGGCAATTTTGGTCACTCTGAGGGGTTAAAAAGTGGTTATTCAACATGAGACACAATCCATTTGACATTTTGAATCATTTTTGGTACAGTCCCAAAAATCAATTTTCTGATGAAAAACGATGACTCCCCACCTGTCGAACGTTCCCAAAATGGTCAATATGGATGAAATTTTAACATTTAATCTTTTGACTCCAAATGACTGTTGGATGGGAATTATGACTTTTTCAACTAAAATAAGTGTGTTTAAAGTCATTTATGTGCCTGAAATTGGTAAAAATTAAAGCTTTTGAATAAGCAAAAACTCTGGTAAAAAATGGCAATTTTGGTCACTTTGAGGGGTTAAAAAGTGGTTATTCAACATGAGACACGATCCATTTGACATTTTGAATCATTTTTGGTACAGTCCCAAAAATCCATTTTCTGATGAAAAACGATGAGTCCCCACCTGTCGAACGTTCCCAAAATGGTCAATATGGATGAAATTTTAACATTTAATCTTTTGACTCCAAATGACTGTTGGATGGGAATTATGACTTTTTCAACTAAAATAAGTGTGTTTAAAGTCATTTATGTGCCTGAAATTGGTCAAAATTGAAGCTTTGAGTAAGCAAAACTCTGTAAAAATGGCAATGTTGGTCACTCTGAGGGGTTAAAAAGTGGTTATTCAACATGAGGCACGATCCATTTGACATTTTGAATCATTTTTGGTACAGTCCCAAAAATCCATTTTCTGATGAAAAACGATGACTCCGGACCTGTCGAACGATTCCAAAATGGTCAATATGGATGAAATTTTAACATTTAATCTTTTGACTCTAAATGACTGTTGGATGTGAATTATGACTTTTTCAACTAAAATAAGTGTGTTTAAAGTCATTTATGTGCCTGAAATTGGTCAAAATTTAAGCTTTTGAATAAGCAAAAAATCTGTAAAAATGGCAATTTTGGTCACTTTGAGGGGTTAAAAAGTGGTTATTCAACATGAGGCACGATCCATTTGACATTTTGAATCATTTTTGGTACAGTCCTAAAAATCCATTTTCTGATGAAAAACGATGACTCCGGACCTGTCGAACGTTCCCAAAATGGTCAATATGGATGAAATTTTAACATTTAATCTTTTGACTCCAAATGACTGTTGGATGGGAATTATGACTTTTTCAACTGAAATAAGTGTGTTTAAAGTCATTTATGTGCCTAAAATTGGTCAAAATTGAAGCTTTTGAGTAAGCAAAACTCCGTAAAAATGGCAATGTTGGTCACTCTGAGGGGTTAAAAAGTGGTTATTCAACATGAGGCACAATCCATTTGACATTTTGAATCATTTTTGGTACAGTCCCAAAAATCCATTTTCTGATGAAAAACGATGACTCCGGACCTGTCGAACGTTCCCAAAATGGTCAATATGGATGAAATTTTAACATTTAATCTTTTGACTCCAAATGACTGTTGGATGTGAATTATGACCTTTTCAACTAAAATAAGTGTGTTTAAAGTCATTTCTGTGCCTGAAATTGGTCAAAATTGAAGATTTTGAGTAAGCAAAACTCTGTAAAAATGGCAATGTTGGTCCCTCTGAGGGGTTAAAAAGTGGTTATTCAACATGAGGCACGATCCATTTGACATTTTGAATCATTTTTGGTACAGTCCCAAAAATCCATTTTCTGATGAAAAACGATGACTCCGGACCTGTCGAACGTTCCCAAAATGGTCAATATGGATGAAATTTTAACATTTAATCTTTTGACTCCAAATGACTGTTGGATGTGAATTATGACTTTTTCAACTAAAATAAGTGTGTTTAAAGTCATTTATGTGCCTGAAATTGGTCAAAATTCAAGCTTTTGAATAACCAAAAACTCTGTAAAAATGGCAATTTTGGTCACTCTGAGGGGTTAAAAAGTGGTTATTTAACATGAGGCACGATCCATTTGACATTTTGAATCATTTTTGGTACAGTCCCAAAAATCCATTTTCTGATAAAAAACGATGACTCCGGACCTGTCGAACGATTCGAAAATGGTCAATATGGATGAAATTTTAACATTTAATCTTTTGACTCTTAATGACTGTTGGATGTGAATTATGACCTTTTCAACTAAAATAAGTGTGTTTAAAGTCATTTATGTGCCTGAAATTGGTCAAAATTGAAGCTTTTGAGTAAGCAAAACTCTGTAAAAATGGCAATGTTGGTCACTTTGAGGGGTTAAAAAGTGGTTATTCAACATGAGACACGATCCATTTGACATTTTGAATCATTTTTGGTACAGTCCCAAAAATCCATTTTCTGATGAAAAACGATGAGTCCCCACCTGTCGAACGTTCCCAAAATGGTCAATATGGATGAAATTTTAACATTTAATCTTTTGACTCCAAATGACTGTTGGATGGGAATTATGACTTTTTCAACTAAAATAAGTGTGTTTAAAGTCATTTATGTGCCTGAAATTGGTCAAAATTGAAGCTTTGAGTAAGCAAAACTCTGTAAAAATGGCAATGTTGGTCACTCTGAGGGGTTAAAAAGTGGTTATTCAACATGAGGCACGATCCATTTGACATTTTGAATCATTTTTGGTACAGTCCCAAAAATCCATTTTCTGATGAAAAACGATGACTCCGGACCTGTCGAACGATTCCAAAATGGTCAATATGGATGAAATTTTAACATTTAATCTTTTGACTCTAAATGACTGTTGGATGTGAATTATGACTTTTTCAACTAAAATAAGTGTGTTTAAAGTCATTTATGTGCCTGAAATTGGTCAAAATTTAAGCTTTTGAATAAGCAAAAAATCTGTAAAAATGGCAATTTTGGTCACTTTGAGGGGTTAAAAAGTGGTTATTCAACATGAGGCACGATCCATTTGACATTTTGAATCATTTTTGGTACAGTCCTAAAAATCCATTTTCTGATGAAAAACGATGACTCCGGACCTGTCGAACGTTCCCAAAATGGTCAATATGGATGAAATTTTAACATTTAATCTTTTGACTCCAAATGACTGTTGGATGGGAATTATGACTTTTTCAACTGAAATAAGTGTGTTTAAAGTCATTTATGTGCCTAAAATTGGTCAAAATTGAAGCTTTTGAGTAAGCAAAACTCCGTAAAAATGGCAATGTTGGTCACTCTGAGGGGTTAAAAAGTGGTTATTCAACATGAGGCACAATCCATTTGACATTTTGAATCATTTTTGGTACAGTCCCAAAAATCCATTTTCTGATGAAAAACGATGACTCCGGACCTGTCGAACGTTCCCAAAATGGTCAATATGGATGAAATTTTAACATTTAATCTTTTGACTCCAAATGACTGTTGGATGTGAATTATGACCTTTTCAACTAAAATAAGTGTGTTTAAAGTCATTTCTGTGCCTGAAATTGGTCAAAATTGAAGATTTTGAGTAAGCAAAACTCTGTAAAAATGGCAATGTTGGTCCCTCTGAGGGGTTAAAAAGTGGTTATTCAACATGAGGCACGATCCATTTGACATTTTGAATCATTTTTGGTACAGTCCCAAAAATCCATTTTCTGATGAAAAACGATGACTCCGGACCTGTCGAACGTTCCCAAAATGGTCAATATGGATGAAATTTTAACATTTAATCTTTTGACTCCAAATGACTGTTGGATGTGAATTATGACTTTTTCAACTAAAATAAGTGTGTTTAAAGTCATTTATGTGCCTGAAATTGGTCAAAATTCAAGCTTTTGAATAACCAAAAACTCTGTAAAAATGGCAATTTTGGTCACTCTGAGGGGTTAAAAAGTGGTTATTTAACATGAGGCACGATCCATTTGACATTTTGAATCATTTTTGGTACAGTCCCAAAAATCCATTTTCTGATAAAAAACAATGACTCCGGACCTGTCGAACGATTCGAAAATGGTCAATATGGATGAAATTTTAACATTTAATCTTTTGACTCTTAATGACTGTTGGATGTGAATTATGACCTTTTCAACTAAAATAAGTGTGTTTAAAGTCATTTATGTGCCTGAAATTGGTCAAAATTGAAGCTTTTGAGTAAGCAAAACTCTGTAAAAATGGCAATGTTGGTCACTCTGAGGGGTTAAAAAGTGGTTATTCAACATGAGGCACGATCCATTTGACATTTTGAATCATTTTTGGTACAGTCCTAAAAATCCATTTTCTGATGAAAAACGATGACTCCGGACCTGTTGAACGTTCCCAAAATGGTCAATATGGATGAAATTTTAACATTTAATCTTTTGACTCCAAATGGCTGTTGGATGGGAATTATGACTTTTTCAACTAAAATAAGTGTGTTTAAAGTCATTTATGTGCCTGAAATTGGTCAAAATTGAAGCTTTTGAGTAAGCAAAACTCTGTAAAAATGGCAATGTTGGTCACTCTGAGGGGTTAAAAAGTGGTTATTCAACATGAGGCATGATCCATTTGACATTTTGAATCATTTTTGGTACAGTCCCAAAAATCCATTTTCTGATGAAAAACGATGACTCCGGACCTGTCGAACGTTTCCAAAATGGTCAATATGGATGAAATTTTAACATTTAATCTTTTGACTCTAAATGACTGTTGGATGTGAATTATGACTTTTTCAACTAAAATAAGTGTGTTTAAAGTCATTTATGTGCCTGAAATTGGTCAAAATTGAAGCTTTTGAAGAAGCAAAAACTCTGTAAAAATGGCAATTTTGGTCACTCTGAGGGGTTAAAAAGTGGTTATTCAACATGAGGCACGATCCATTTGACATTTTGAATCATTTTTGGTACAGTCCCAAAAATCCATTTACTGATGAAAAACGATGACTCCGGACCTGTCGAACGTTCCCAAAATAGTCAATATGGATGAAATTTTAACATTTAATCTTTTGACTCCAAATGACTGTTGGATGGGAATTATGACTTTTTCAACTAAAATAAGTGTGTTTAAAGTCATTTATGTGCCTGAAATTGGTCAAAATTAAAGCTTTTGAGTAAGCAAAACTCTGTAAAAATGGCAATGTTGGTCACTCTGAGGGGTTAAAAAGTGGTTATTCAACATGAGGCACGATCCATTTGACATTTTAAATCATTTTTGGTACAGTCCCAAAAATCAATTTTCTGATGAAAAACGATGACTCCGGACCTGTTGAACGTTCCCAAAATTGTAAATATGGATGAAATTTTAACATTTAATCTTTTGACTCCAAATGACTGTTGGATGTGAATTATGACCTTTTCAACTAAAATAAGTGTGTTTAAAGTCATTTCTGTGCCTGAAATTGGTCAAAATTGAAGCTTTTGAGTAAGCAAAACTCTGTAAAAATGGCAATGTTGGTCACTCTGAGGGGTTAAAAAGTGGTTATTCAACATGAGGCACGATCCATTTGACATTTTGAATCATTTTTGGTACAGTCCCAAAAATCCATTTTCTGATGAAAAACGATGACTCCGGACCTGTCGAACGATTCCAAAATGGTCAATATGGATGAAATTTTAACATTTAATCTTTTGACTCCAAATGACTGTTGGATGTGAATTATGACTTTTTCAACTAAAATAAGTGTGTTTAAAGTCATTTATGTGCCTGAAATTGGTCAAAATTGAAGCTTTTGAGTAAGCAAAACTCTGTAAAAATGGCAATGTTGGTCACTCTGAGGGGTTAAAAAGTGGTTATTCAACATGAGGCACGATCCATTTGACATTTTGAATCATTTTTGGTACAGTCCCAAAAATCCATTTTCTGATGAAAAACGATGACTCCGGACCTGACGAACGTTCCCAAAATGGTCAATATGGATGAAATTTTAACATTTAATCTTTTGACTCCAAATGACTGTTGGATGGGAATTATGACTTTTTCAACTAAAATAAGTGTGTTTAAAGTCATTTATGTGCCTGAAATTGGTCAAAATTGAAGCTTTTGAGTAAGCAAAACTCTGTAAAAATGGCAATGTTGGTCACTCTGAGGGGTTAAAAAGTGGTTATTCAACATGAGGCACGATCCATTTGACATTTTGAATCATTTTTGGTACAGTCCCAAAAATCCATTTTCTGATGAAAAATCGATGACTCCGGACCTGTCGAACGTTCCCAAAATTGTCAATATGGATGAAATTTTAACATTTAATCTTTTGACTCCAAATGACTGTTGGATTTGAATTATGACCTTTTCAACTAAAATAAGTGTGTTTAAAGTCATTTATGTGCCTGAAATTGGTAAAAATTGAAGCTTTTGAGTAAGCAAAACTCTGTAAAAATGGCAATGTTGGTCACTCTGAGGGGTTAAAAAGTGGTTATTCAACATGAGGCACGATGCATTTGACATTTTGAATCATTTTTGGTACAGTCCCAAAAATCCATTTTCTGATGAAAAACGATGACTCCGGACCTGTCGAACGTTCCCAAAATGGTCAATATGGATGAAATTTTAACATTTAATCTTTTGACTCCAAATGGCTGTTGGATGGGAATTATGGGGCATATTACCAACAACTAGCGATAATTTTTGTCTCTAACTTGTTTAGAGACAAAAATTATCGCCGCACATCGGCGATTTGTATCGCAGATAAACCTTGCTATTAGCAAGGTTTATCGCAAATGCGATAAAAAACGGCCGCAATGCATGAATATTGCTGAAAAGTCCGCGATATTCATGCATTATCGAGCAAATGCTCTTAGCCATGTTATCCACCTCCCATTGGATAACATGGCTAAGAACTGCTCAGGGCAGGTGTTAGCTTTTGGAGATATTCGTGCTTAGCGCGAATATCTCCAAAAGTTGGTAATAGGAGATAGTGATGTTAGGGACTGTTTTCAGTCGCTAACATCTTGGCACGCCCACTTTGCATGTCATTAGTGATAAATATCACTGACATGCAAAGTGGGGCCCAAGATGGTCGCTATCTCCTTTTAGCTGTCACTAACTGGTGTTAGCGACAGCTTGGTAATAGGGAGATAATTTTATCTCCGCTTTCTTGGCTTTTAAAGCCAAAAAAGCGGAGATAAACCCCCTTGATAATATGCCCCTATGACTTTTTCAACTAAAATAAGTGTGTTTAAAGTCATTTATGTGCCTGAAATTGGTCAAAATTGAAGCTTTTGAAGAAGCAAAAACTCTGTAAAAATGGCAATTTTGGTCACTCTGAGGGGTTAAAAAGTGGTTATTCAACATGAGGCACGATCCATTTGACATTTTGAATCATTTTTGGTACAGTCCCAAAAATCCATTTACTGATGAAAAACGATGACTCCGGACCTGTCGAACGTTCCCAAAATAGTCAATATGGATGAAATTTTAACATTTAATCTTTTGACTCCAAATGACTGTTGGATGGGAATTATGACATTTTCAACTAAAATAAGTGTGTTTAAAGTCATGTATGTGCCTGAAATTGGTCAAAATTGAAGCTTTTGAGTAAGCAAAACTCTGTAAAAATGGCAATGTTGGTCACTCTGAGGGGTTAAAAAGTGGTTATTCAACATGAGGCACGATCCATTTGACATTTTAAATCATTTTTGGTACAGTCCCAAAAATCAATTTTCTGATGAAAAACGATGACTCCGGACCTGTCGAACGTTCCCAAAATTGTAAATATGGATGAAATTTTAACATTTAATCTTTTGACTCCAAATGACTGTTGGATGTGAATTATGACCTTTTCAACTAAAATAAGTGTGTTTAAAGTCATTTCTGTGCCTGAAATTGGTCAAAATTGAAGCTTTTGAGTAAGCAAAACTCTGTAAAAATGGCAATGTTGGTCACTCTGAGGGTTTAAAAAGTGGTTATTCAACATGAGGCACGATCCATTTGACATTTTGAATCATTTTTGGTACAGTCCCAAAAATCCATTTTCTGATGAAAAACGATGACTCCGGACCTGTCGAACGATTCCAAAATGGTCAATATGGATGAAATTTTAACATTTAATCTTTTGACTCCAAATGACTGTTGGATGTGAATTATGACTTTTTCAACTAAAATAAGTGTGTTTAAAGTCATTTATGTGCCTGAAATTGGTCAAAATTGAAGCTTTTGAGTAAGCAAAAACTCTGTAAAAATGGCAATTTTGGTCACTCTGAGGGGTTAAAAAGTGGTTATTCAACATGAGGCACGATCCATTTGACATTTTGAATCATTTTTGTTACAGTCCCAAAAATCCATTTTCTGATGAAAAACGATGACTCCGGACCTTTCGTACGTTCCCAAAATGGTCAATATGGATGAAATTTTAACATTTAATCTTTTGACTCCAAATGACTGTTGGATGGGAATTATGACTTTTTCAACTAAAATAAGTGTGTTTAAAGTCATTTATGTGCCTGAAATTGGTCAAAATTGAAGCTTTTGAGTAAGCAAAACTCTGTAAAAATGGCAATGTTGGTCACTCTGAGGGGTTAAAAAGTGGTTATTCAACATGAGGCACGATCCATTTGACATTTTGAATCATTTTTGGTACAGTCCCAAAAATCCATTTTCTGATGAAAAACGATGACTCCGGACCTGACGAACGTTCCCAAAATGGTCAATATGGATGAAATTTTAACATTTAATCTTTTGACTCCAAATGACTGTTGGATGGGAATTATGACTTTTTCAACTAAAATAAGTGTGTTTAAAGTCATTTATGTGCCTGAAATTGGTCAAAATTGAAGCTTTTGAGTAAGCAAAACTCTGTAAAAATGGCAATGTTGGTCACTCTGAGGGGTTAAAAAGTGGTTATTCAACATGAGGCACGATCCATTTGACATTTTGAATCATTTTTGGTACAGTCCCAAAAATCCATTTTCTGATGAAAAATCGATGACTCCGGACCTGTCGAACGATTCCAAAATGGTCAATATGGATGAAATTTTAACATTTAATCTTTTGACTCTAAATGACTGTTGGATGTGAATTATGACTTTTTCAACTAAAATAAGTGTGTTTAAAGTCATTTATGTGCCTGAAATTGGTCAAAATTAAAGCTTTTGAATAAGCAAAAACTCTGTAAAAATGGCAATTTTGGTCACTCTGAGGGGTTAAAAAGTGGTTATTCAACATGAGGCACGATCCATTTGACATTTTGAATCATTTTTGGTACAGTCCCAAAAATCCATTTTCTGATGAAAAACGATGACTCCGGACCTGTCGAACGATTCCAAAATGGTCAATATGGATGAAATTTTAACATTTAATCTTTTGACTCTAAATGACTGTTGGATGTGAATTATGACTTTTTCAACTAAAATAAGTGTGTTTAAAGTCATTTATGTGCCTGAAATTAGTAAAAATTAAAGCTTTTGAATAAGCAAAAACTCTGTAAAAATGGCAATTTTGGTCACTTTGAGGGGTTAAAAAGTGGTTATTCAACATGAGACACAATCCATTTGACATTTTGAATCATTTTTGGTACAGTCCCAAAAATCAATTTTCTGATGAAAAACGATGACTCCCCACCTGTCGAACGTTCCCAAAATGGTCAATATGGATGAAATTTTAACATTTAATCTTTTGACTCCAAATGACTGTTGGATGGGAATTATGACTTTTTCAACTAAAATAAGTGTGTTTAAAGTCATTTATGTGCCTGAAATTGGTCAAAATTGAAGCTTTTGAGTAAGCAAAAGTCTGTAAAAATGGCAATGTTGGTCACTCTGAGGGGTTAAAAAGTGGTTATTCAACATGAGGCACGATCCATTTGACATTTTGAATCATTTTTGGTACAGTCCCAAAAATCCATTTTCTGATGAAAAACGATGACTCCGGACCTGTCGAACGATTCCAAAATGGTCAATATGGATGAAATTTTAACATTTAATCTTTTGACTCTAAATGACTTTTGGATGTGAATTATGACTTTTTCAACTAAAATAAGTGTGTTTAAAGTCATTTATGTGCCTGAAATTGGTCAAAATTAAAGCTTTTGAATAAGCAAAAAATCTGTAAAAATGGCAATTTTGGTCACTTTGAGGGGTTAAAAAGTGGTTATTCAACATGAGGCACGATCCATTTGACATTTTGAATCATTTTTGGTACAGTCCCAAAAATCCATTTTCTGATGAAAAACGATGACTCCGGACCTGTCGAACGTTCCCAAAATGGTCAATATGGATGAAATTTTAACATTTAATCTTTTGACTCCAAATGACTGTTGGATGGGAATTATGACTTTTTCAACTGAAATAAGTGTGTTTAAAGTCATTTATGTGCCTATAATTGGTCAAAATTGAAGCTTTTGAGTAAGCAAAACTCCGTAAAAATGGCAATGTTGGTCACTCTGAGGGGTTAAAAAGTGGTTATTCAACATGAGGCACAATCCATTTGACATTTTGAATCATTTTTGGTACAGTCCCAAAAATCAATTTTCTGATGAAAAACGATGACTCCGGACCTGTCGAACGTTCCCAAAATGGTCAATATGGATGAAATTTTAACATTTAATCTTTTGACTCCAAATGACTGTTGGATGTGAATTATGACCTTTTCAACTAAAATAAGTGTGTTTAAAGTCATTTCTGTGCCTGAAATTGGTCAAAATTGAAGATTTTGAGTAAGCAAAACTCTGTAAAAATGGCAATGTTGGTCCCTCTGAGGGGTTAAAAAGTGGTTATTCAACATGAGGCACGATCCATTTGACATTTTGAATCATTTTTGGTACAGTCCCAAAAATCCATTTTCTGATGAAAAACGATGACTCCGGACCTGTCGAACGTTCCCAAAATGGTCAATATGGATGAAATTTTAACATTTAATCTTTTGACTCCAAATGACTGTTGGATGTGAATTATGACTTTTTCAACTAAAATAAGTGTGTTTAAAGTCATTTATGTGCCTGAAATTGGTCAAAATTCAAGCTTTTGAATAACCAAAAACTCTGTAAAAATGGCAATTTTGGTCACTCTGAGGGGTTAAAAAGTGGTTATTTAACATGAGGCACGATCCATTTGACATTTTGAATCATTTTTGGTACAGTCCCAAAAATCCATTTTCTGATAAAAAACGATGACTCCGGACCTGTCGAAAGATTCGAAAATGGTCAATATGGATGAAATTTTAACATTTAATCTTTTGACTCTTAATGACTGTTGGATGTGAATTATGACCTTTTCAACTAAAATAAGTGTGTTTAAAGTCATTTATGTGCCTGAAATTGGTCAAAATTGAAGCTTTTGAGTAAGCAAAACTCTGTAAAAATGGCAATGTTGGTCACTCTGAGGGGTTAAAAAGTGGTTATTCAACATGAGGCACGATCCATTTGACATTTTGAATCATTTTTGGTACAGTCCTAAAAATCCATTTTCTGATGAAAAACGATGACTCCGGACCTGTCGAACGTTCCAAAAATGGTCAATATGGATGAAATTTTAACATTTAATCTTTTGACTCCAAATGGCTGTTGGATGGGAATTATGACTTTTTCAACTAAAATAAGTGTGTTTAAAGTCATTTATGTGCCTGAAATTGGTCAAAATTGAAGCTTTTGAGTAAGCAAAACTCTGTAAAAATGGCAATGTTGGTCACTCTGAGGGGTTAAAATGTGGTTATTCAACATGAGGCATGATCCATTTGACATTTTGAATCATTTTTGGTACAGTCCCAAAAATCCATTTTCTGATGAAAAACGATGACTCCGGACCTGTCGAACGTTTCCAAAATGGTCAATATGGATGAAATTTTAACATTTAATCTTTTGACTCTAAATGACTGTTGGATGTGAATTATGACTTTTCAACTAAAATAAGTGTGTTTAAAGTCATTTATGTGCCTGAAATTGGTCAAAATTGAAGCTTTTGAAGAAGCAAAAACTCTGTAAAAATGGCAATTTTGGTCACTCTGAGGGGTTAAAAAGTGGTTATTCAACATGAGGCACGATCCATTTGACATTTTGAATCATTTTTGGTACAGTCCCAAAAATCCATTTTCTGATGAAAAACGATGACTCCGGACCTGTCGAACGTTCCCAAAATAGTCAATATGGATGAAATTTTAACATTTAATCTTTTGACTCCAAATGACTGTTGGATGGGAATTATGACTTTTTCAACTAAAATAAGTGTGTTTAAAGTCATTTATGTGCCTGAAATTGGTCAAAATTGAAGCTTTTGAGTAAGCAAAACTCTGTAAAAATGGCAATGTTGGTCACTCTGAGGGGTTAAAAAGTGGTTATTCAACATGAGGCACGATCCATTTGACATTTTGAATCATTTTTGGTACAGTCCCAAAAATCCATTTTCTGATGAAAAACGATGACTCCGGACCTGTCGAACGATTCCAAAATGGTCAATATGGATGAAATTTTAACATTTAATCTTTTGACTCCAAATGACTGTTGGATGTGAATTATGACTTTTTCAACTAAAATAAGTGTGTTTAAAGTCATTTATGTGCCTGAAATTGGTCAAAATTGAAGCTTTTGAGTAAGCAAAAACTCTGTAAAAATGGCAATTTTGGTCACTCTGAGGGGTTAAAAAGTGGTTATTCAACATGAGGCACGATCCATTTGACATTTTGAATCATTTTTGTTACAGTCCCAAAAATCCATTTTCTGATGAAAAACAATGACTCCGGACCTGTCGTACGTTCCCAAAATGGTCAATATGGATGAAATTTTAACATTTAATCTTTTGACTCCAAATGACTGTTGGATGGGAATTATGACTTTTTCAACTAAAATAAGTGTGTTTAAAGTCATTTATGTGCCTGAAATTGGTCAAAATTGAAGCTTTTGAGTAAGCAAAACTCTGTAAAAATGGCAATGTTGGTCACTCTGAGGGGTTAAAAAGTGGTTATTCAACATGAGGCACGATCCATTTGACATTTTGAATCATTTTTGGTACAGTCCCAAAAATCCATTTTCTGATGAAAAACGATGACTCCGGACCTGACGAACGTTCCCAAAATGGTCAATATGGATGAAATTTTAACATTTAATCTTTTGACTCCAAATGACTGTTGGATGGGAATTATGACCTTTTCAACTAAAATAAGTGTGTTTAAAGTCATTTCTGTGCCTGAAATTGGTCAAAATTGAAGCTTTTGAGTAAGCAAAACTCTGTAAAAATGGCAATGTTGGTCACTCTGAGGGGTTAAAATGTGGTTATTCAACATGAGGCATGATCCATTTGACATTTTGAATCATTTTTGGTACAGTCCCAAAAATCCATTTTCTGATGAAAAACGATGACTCCGGACCTGTCGAACGTTTCCAAAATGGTCAATATGGATGAAATTTTAACATTTAATCTTTTGACTCTAAATGACTGTTGGATGTGAATTATGACTTTTCAACTAAAATAAGTGTGTTTAAAGTCATTTATGTGCCTGAAATTGGTCAAAATTGAAGCTTTTGAAGAAGCAAAAACTCTGTAAAAATGGCAATTTTGGTCACTCTGAGGGGTTAAAAAGTGGTTATTCAACATGAGGCACGATCCATTTGACATTTTGAATCATTTTTGGTACAGTCCCAAAAATCCATTTTCTGATGAAAAACGATGACTCCGGACCTGTCGAACGTTCCCAAAATAGTCAATATGGATGAAATTTTAACATTTAATCTTTTGACTCCAAATGACTGTTGGATGGGAATTATGACTTTTTCAACTAAAATAAGTGTGTTTAAAGTCATTTATGTGCCTGAAATTGGTCAAAATTGAAGCTTTTGAGTAAGCAAAACTCTGTAAAAATGGCAATGTTGGTCACTCTGAGGGGTTAAAAAGTGGTTATTCAACATGAGGCACGATCCATTTGACATTTTGAATCATTTTTGGTACAGTCCCAAAAATCCATTTTCTGATGAAAAACGATGACTCCGGACCTGTCGAACGATTCCAAAATGGTCAATATGGATGAAATTTTAACATTTAATCTTTTGACTCCAAATGACTGTTGGATGTGAATTATGACTTTTTCAACTAAAATAAGTGTGTTTAAAGTCATTTATGTGCCTGAAATTGGTCAAAATTGAAGCTTTTGAGTAAGCAAAAACTCTGTAAAAATGGCAATTTTGGTCACTCTGAGGGGTTAAAAAGTGGTTATTCAACATGAGGCACGATCCATTTGACATTTTGAATCATTTTTGTTACAGTCCCAAAAATCCATTTTCTGATGAAAAACAATGACTCCGGACCTGTCGTACGTTCCCAAAATGGTCAATATGGATGAAATTTTAACATTTAATCTTTTGACTCCAAATGACTGTTGGATGGGAATTATGACTTTTTCAACTAAAATAAGTGTGTTTAAAGTCATTTATGTGCCTGAAATTGGTCAAAATTGAAGCTTTTGAGTAAGCAAAACTCTGTAAAAATGGCAATGTTGGTCACTCTGAGGGGTTAAAAAGTGGTTATTCAACATGAGGCACGATCCATTTGACATTTTGAATCATTTTTGGTACAGTCCCAAAAATCCATTTTCTGATGAAAAACGATGACTCCGGACCTGACGAACGTTCCCAAAATGGTCAATATGGATGAAATTTTAACATTTAATCTTTTGACTCCAAATGACTGTTGGATGGGAATTATGACTTTTTCAACTAAAATAAGTGTGTTTAAAGTCATTTATGTGCCTGAAATTGGTCAAAATTGAAGCTTTTGAGTAAGCAAAACTCTGTAAAAATGGCAATGTTGGTCACTGTGAGGGGTTAAAAAGTGGTTATTCAACATGAGGCACGATCCATTTGACATTTTGAATCATTTTTGGTACAGTCCCAAAAATCAATTTTCTGATGAAAAATCAATGACTCCGGACCTGTCGAACGATTCCAAAATGGTCAATATGGATGAAATTTTAACATTTAATCTTTTGACTCTAAATGACTGTTGGATGTGAATTATGACTTTTTCAACTAAAATAAGTGTGTTTAAAGTCATTTATGTGCCTGAAATTGGTCAAAATTAAAGCTTTTGAATAAGCAAAAACTCTGTAAAAATGGCAATTTTGGTCACTCTGAGGGGTTAAAAAGTTGTTATTCAACATGAGGCACGATCCATTTGACATTTTGAATCATTTTTGGTACAGTCCCAAAAATCCATTTTCTGATGAAAAACGATGACTCCGGACCTGTCGAACGATTCGAAAATGGTCAATATGGATGAAATTTTAACATTTAATCTTTTGACTCTTAATGACTGTTGGATGTGAATTATGACCTTTTCAACTAAAATAAGTGTGTTTAAAGTCATTTATGTGCCTGAAATTGGTCAAAATTGAAGCTTTTGAGTAAGCAAAACTCTGTAAAAATGGCAATGTTGGTCACTCTGAGGGGTTAAAAAGTGGTTATTCAACATGAGGCACGATCCATTTGACATTTTGAATCATTTTTGGTACAGTCCTAAAAATCCATTTTCTGATGAAAAACGATGACTCCGGACCTGTCGAACGTTCCCAAAATGGTCAATATGGATGAAATTTTAACATTTAATCTTTTGACTCCAAATGGCTGTTGGATGGGAATTATGACTTTTTCAACTAAAATAAGTGTGTTTAAAGTCATTTATGTGCCTGAAATTGGTCAAAATTGAAGCTTTTGAGTAAGCAAAACTCTGTAAAAATGGCAATGTTGGTCACTCTGAGGGGTTAAAAAGTGGTTATTCAACATGAGGCATGATCCATTTGACATTTTGAATCATTTTTGGTACAGTCCCAAAAATCCATTTTCTGATGAAAAACGATGACTCCGGACCTGTCGAACGTTTCCAAAATGGTCAATATGGATGAAATTTTAACATTTAATCTTTTGACTCTAAATGACTGTTGGATGTGAATTATGACTTTTTCAACTAAAATAAGTGTGTTTAAAGTCATTTATTGTGCCTGAAATTGGTCAAAATTGAAGCTTTTGAAGAAGCAAAAACTCTGTAAAAATGGCAATTTTGGTCACTCTGAGGGGTTAAAAAGTGGTTATTCAACATGAGGCACGATCCATTTGACATTTTGAATCATTTTTGGTACAGTCCCAAAAATCCATTTACTGATGAAAAACGATGACTCCGGACCTGTCGAACGTTCCCAAAATAGTCAATATGGATGAAATTTTAACATTTAATCTTTTGACTCCAAATGACTGTTGGATGGGAATTATGACTTTTTCAACTAAAATAAGTGTGTTTAAAGTCATTTATGTGCCTGAAATTGGTCAAAATTAAAGCTTTTGAGTAAGCAAAACTCTGTAAAAATGGCAATGTTGGTCACTCTGAGGGGTTAAAAAGTGGTTATTCAACATGAGGCACGATCCATTTGACATTTTAAATCATTTTTGGTACAGTCCCAAAAATCAATTTTCTGATGAAAAACGATGACTCCGGACCTGTCGAACGTTCCCAAAATTGTAAATATGGATGAAATTTTAACATTTAATCTTTTGACTCCAAATGACTGTTGGATGTGAATTATGACCTTTTCAACTAAAATAAGTGTGTTTAAAGTCATTTCTGTGCCTGAAATTGGTCAAAATTGAAGCTTTTGAGTAAGCAAAACTCTGTAAAAATGGCAATGTTGGTCACTCTGAGGGGTTAAAAAGTGGTTATTCAACATGAGGCACGATCCATTTGACATTTTGAATCATTTTTGGTACAGTCCCAAAAATCCATTTTCTGATGAAAAACGATGACTCCGGACCTGTCGAACGATTCCAAAATGGTCAATATGGATGAAATTTTAACATTTAATCTTTTGACTCCAAATGACTGTTGGATGTGAATTATGACTTTTTCAACTAAAATAAGTGTGTTTAAAGTCATTTATGTGCCTGAAATTGGTCAAAATTGAAGCTTTTGAGTAAGCAAAAACTCTGTAAAAATGGCAATTTTGGTCACTCTGAGGGGTTAAAAAGTGGTTATTCAACATGAGGCACGATCCATTTGACATTTTGAATCATTTTTGTTACAGTCCCAAAAATCCATTTTCTGATGAAAAACAATGACTCCGGACCTGTCGTACGTTCCCAAAATGGTCAATATGGATGAAATTTTAACATTTAATCTTTTGACTCCAAATGACTGTTGGATGGGAATTATGACTTTTTCAACTAAAATAAGTGTGTTTAAAGTCATTTATGTGCCTGAAATTGGTCAAAATTGAAGCTTTTGAGTAAGCAAAACTCTGTAAAAATGGCAATGTTGGTCACTCTGAGGGGTTAAAAAGTGGTTATTCAACATGAGGCACGATCCATTTGACATTTTGAATCATTTTTGGTACAGTCCCAAAAATCCATTTTCTGATGAAAAACGATGACTCCGGACCTGACGAACGTTCCCAAAATGGTCAATATGGATGAAATTTTAACATTTAATCTTTTGACTCCAAATGACTGTTGGATGGGAATTATGACTTTTTCAACTAAAATAAGTGTGTTTAAAGTCATTTATGTGCCTGAAATTGGTCAAAATTGAAGCTTTTGAGTAAGCAAAACTCTGTAAAAATGGCAATGTTGGTCACTCTGAGGGGTTAAAAAGTGGTTATTCAACATGAGGCACGATCCATTTGACATTTTGAATCATTTTTGGTACAGTCCCAAAAATCCATTTTCTGATGAAAAATCGATGACTCCGGACCTGTCGAACGATTCCAAAATGGTCAATATGGATGAAATTTTAACATTTAATCTTTTGACTCTAAATGACTGTTGGATGTGAATTATGACTTTTTCAACTAAAATAAGTGTGTTTAAAGTCATTTATGTGCCTGAAATTGGTCAAAATTAAAGCTTTTGAATAAGCAAAAACTCTGTAAAAATGGCAATTTTGGTCACTCTGAGGGGTTAAAAAGTGGTTATTCAACATGAGACACAATCCATTTGACATTTTGAATCATTTTTGGTACAGTCCCAAAAATCAATTTTCTGATGAAAAACGATGACTCCCCACCTGTCGAACGTTCCCAAAATGGTCAATATGGATGAAATTTTAACATTTAATCTTTTGACTCCAAATGACTGTTGGATGGGAATTATGACTTTTTCAACTAAAATAAGTGTGTTTAAAGTCATTTATGTGCCTGAAATTGGTAAAAATTAAAGCTTTTGAATAAGCAAAAACTCTGTAAAAATGGCAATTTTGGTCACTTTGAGGGGTTAAAAAGTGGTTATTCAACATGAGACACGATCCATTTGACATTTTGAATCATTTTTGGTACAGTCCCAAAAATCCATTTTCTGATGAAAAACGATGAGTCCCCACCTGTCGAACGTTCCCAAAATGGTCAATATGGATGAAATTTTAACATTTAATCTTTTGACTCCAAATGACTGTTGGATGGGAATTATGACTTTTTCAACTAAAATAAGTGTGTTTAAAGTCATTTATGTGCCTGAAATTGGTCAAAATTGAAGCTTTGAGTAAGCAAAACTCTGTAAAAATGGCAATGTTGGTCACTCTGAGGGGTTAAAAAGTGGTTATTCAACATGAGGCATGATCCATTTGACATTTTGAATCATTTTTGGTACAGTCCCAAAAATCCATTTTCTGATGAAAAACGATGACTCCGGACCTGTCGAACGTTTCCAAAATGGTCAATATGGATGAAATTTTAACATTTAATCTTTTGACTCTAAATGACTGTTGGATGTGAATTATGACTTTTTCAACTAAAATAAGTGTGTTTAAAGTCATTTATGTGCCTGAAATTGGTCAAAATTTAAGCTTTTGAATAAGCAAAAAATCTGTAAAAATGGCAATTTTGGTCACTTTGAGGGGTTAAAAAGTGGTTATTCAACATGAGGCACGATCCATTTGACATTTTGAATCATTTTTGGTACAGTCCTAAAAATCCATTTTCTGATGAAAAACGATGACTCCGGACCTGTCGAACGTTCCCAAAATGGTCAATATGGATGAAATTTTAACATTTAATCTTTTGACTCCAAATGACTGTTGGATGGGAATTATGACTTTTTCAACTGAAATAAGTGTGTTTAAAGTCATTTATGTGCCTAAAATTGGTCAAAATTGAAGCTTTTGAGTAAGCAAAACTCCGTAAAAATGGCAATGTTGGTCACTCTGAGGGGTTAAAAAGTGGTTATTCAACATGAGGCACAATCCATTTGACATTTTGAATCATTTTTGGTACAGTCCCAAAAATCCATTTTCTGATGAAAAACGATGACTCCGGACCTGTCGAACGTTCCCAAAATGGTCAATATGGATGAAATTTTAACATTTAATCTTTTGACTCCAAATGACTGTTGGATGTGAATTATGACCTTTTCAACTAAAATAAGTGTGTTTAAAGTCATTTCTGTGCCTGAAATTGGTCAAAATTGAAGATTTTGAGTAAGCAAAACTCTGTAAAAATGGCAATGTTGGTCCCTCTGAGGGGTTAAAAAGTGGTTATTCAACATGAGGCACGATCCATTTGACATTTTGAATCATTTTTGGTACAGTCCCAAAAATCCATTTTCTGATGAAAAACGATGACTCCGGACCTGTCGAACGTTCCCAAAATGGTCAATATGGATGAAATTTTAACATTTAATCTTTTGACTCCAAATGACTGTTGGATGTGAATTATGACTTTTTCAACTAAAATAAGTGTGTTTAAAGTCATTTATGTGCCTGAAATTGGTCAAAATTCAAGCTTTTGAATAACCAAAAACTCTGTAAAAATGGCAATTTTGGTCACTCTGAGGGGTTAAAAAGTGGTTATTTAACATGAGGCACGATCCATTTGACATTTTGAATCATTTTTGGTACAGTCCCAAAAATCCATTTTCTGATAAAAAACGATGACTCTGGACCTGTCGAACGATTCGAAAATGGTCAATATGGATGAAATTTTAACATTTAATCTTTTGACTCTTAATGACTGTTGGATGTGAATTATGACCTTTTCAACTAAAATAAGTGTGTTTAAAGTCATTTATGTGCCTGAAATTGGTCAAAATTGAAGCTTTTGAGTAAGCAAAACTCTGTAAAAATGGCAATGTTGGTCACTTTGAGGGGTTAAAAAGTGGTTATTCAACATGAGACACGATCCATTTGACATTTTGAATCATTTTTGGTACAGTCCCAAAAATCCATTTTCTGATGAAAAACGATGAGTCCCCACCTGTCGAACGTTCCCAAAATGGTCAATATGGATGAAATTTTAACATTTAATCTTTTGACTCCAAATGACTGTTGGATGGGAATTATGACTTTTTCAACTAAAATAAGTGTGTTTAAAGTCATTTATGTGCCTGAAATTGGTCAAAATTGAAGCTTTGAGTAAGCAAAACTCTGTAAAAATGGCAATGTTGGTCACTCTGAGGGGTTAAAAAGTGGTTATTCAACATGAGGCACGATCCATTTGACATTTTGAATCATTTTTGGTACAGTCCCAAAAATCCATTTTCTGATGAAAAACGATGACTCCGGACCTGTCGAACGATTCCAAAATGGTCAATATGGATGAAATTTTAACATTTAATCTTTTGACTCTAAATGACTGTTGGATGTGAATTATGACTTTTTCAACTAAAATAAGTGTGTTTAAAGTCATTTATGTGCCTGAAATTGGTCAAAATTTAAGCTTTTGAATAAGCAAAAAATCTGTAAAAATGGCAATTTTGGTCACTTTGAGGGGTTAAAAAGTGGTTATTCAACATGAGGCACGATCCATTTGACATTTTGAATCATTTTTGGTACAGTCCTAAAAATCCATTTTCTGATGAAAAACGATGACTCCGGACCTGTCGAACGTTCCCAAAATGGTCAATATGGATGAAATTTTAACATTTAATCTTTTGACTCCAAATGACTGTTGGATGGGAATTATGACTTTTTCAACTGAAATAAGTGTGTTTAAAGTCATTTATGTGCCTAAAATTGGTCAAAATTGAAGCTTTTGAGTAAGCAAAACTCCGTAAAAATGGCAATGTTGGTCACTCTGAGGGGTTAAAAAGTGGTTATTCAACATGAGGCACAATCCATTTGACATTTTGAATCATTTTTGGTACAGTCCCAAAAATCCATTTTCTGATGAAAAACGATGACTCCGGACCTGTCGAACGTTCCCAAAATGGTCAATATGGATGAAATTTTAACATTTAATCTTTTGACTCCAAATGACTGTTGGATGTGAATTATGACCTTTTCAACTAAAATAAGTGTGTTTAAAGTCATTTCTGTGCCTGAAATTGGTCAAAATTGAAGATTTTGAGTAAGCAAAACTCTGTAAAAATGGCAATGTTGGTCCCTCTGAGGGGTTAAAAAGTGGTTATTCAACATGAGGCACGATCCATTTGACATTTTGAATCATTTTTGGTACAGTCCCAAAAATCCATTTTCTGATGAAAAACGATGACTCCGGACCTGTCGAACGTTCCCAAAATGGTCAATATGGATGAAATTTTAACATTTAATCTTTTGACTCCAAATGACTGTTGGATGTGAATTATGACTTTTTCAACTAAAATAAGTGTGTTTAAAGTCATTTATGTGCCTGAAATTGGTCAAAATTCAAGCTTTTGAATAACCAAAAACTCTGTAAAAATGGCAATTTTGGTCACTCTGAGGGGTTAAAAAGTGGTTATTTAACATGAGGCACGATCCATTTGACATTTTGAATCATTTTTGGTACAGTCCCAAAAATCCATTTTCTGATAAAAAACAATGACTCCGGACCTGTCGAACGATTCGAAAATGGTCAATATGGATGAAATTTTAACATTTAATCTTTTGACTCTTAATGACTGTTGGATGTGAATTATGACCTTTTCAACTAAAATAAGTGTGTTTAAAGTCATTTATGTGCCTGAAATTGGTCAAAATTGAAGCTTTTGAGTAAGCAAAACTCTGTAAAAATGGCAATGTTGGTCACTCTGAGGGGTTAAAAAGTGGTTATTCAACATGAGGCACGATCCATTTGACATTTTGAATCATTTTTGGTACAGTCCTAAAAATCCATTTTCTGATGAAAAACGATGACTCCGGACCTGTCGAACGTTCCCAAAATGGTCAATATGGATGAAATTTTAACATTTAATCTTTTGACTCCAAGTGGCTGTTGGATGGGAATTATGACTTTTTCAACTAAAATAAGTGTGTTTAAAGTCATTTATGTGCCTGAAATTGGTCAAAATTGAAGCTTTTGAGTAAGCAAAACTCTGTAAAAATGGCAATGTTGGTCACTCTGAGGGGTTAAAAAGTGGTTATTCAACATGAGGCATGATCCATTTGACATTTTGAATCATTTTTGGTACAGTCCCAAAAATCCATTTTCTGATGAAAAACGATGACTCCGGACCTGTCGAACGTTTCCAAAATGGTCAATATGGATGAAATTTTAACATTTAATCTTTTGACTCTAAATGACTGTTGGATGTGAATTATGACTTTTTCAACTAAAATAAGTGTGTTTAAAGTCATTTATGTGCCTGAAATTGGTCAAAATTGAAGCTTTTGAAGAAGCAAAAACTCTGTAAAAATGGCAATTTTGGTCACTCTGAGGGGTTAAAAAGTGGTTATTCAACATGAGGCACGATCCATTTGACATTTTGAATCATTTTTGGTACAGTCCCAAAAATCCATTTACTGATGAAAAACGATGACTCCGGACCTGTCGAACGTTCCCAAAATAGTCAATATGGATGAAATTTTAACATTTAATCTTTTGACTCCAAATGACTGTTGGATGGGAATTATGACTTTTTCAACTAAAATAAGTGTGTTTAAAGTCATTTATGTGCCTGAAATTGGTCAAAATTAAAGCTTTTGAGTAAGCAAAACTCTGTAAAAATGGCAATGTTGGTCACTCTGAGGGGTTAAAAAGTGGTTATTCAACATGAGGCACGATCCATTTGACATTTTAAATCATTTTTGGTACAGTCCCAAAAATCAATTTTCTGATGAAAAACGATGACTCCGGACCTGTCGAACGTTCCCAAAATTGTAAATATGGATGAAATTTTAACATTTAATCTTTTGACTCCAAATGACTGTTGGATGTGAATTATGACCTTTTCAACTAAAATAAGTGTGTTTAAAGTCATTTCTGTGCCTGAAATTGGTCAAAATTGAAGCTTTTGAGTAAGCAAAACTCTGTAAAAATGGCAATGTTGGTCACTCTGAGGGGTTAAAAAGTGGTTATTCAACATGAGGCACGATCCATTTGACATTTTGAATCATTTTTGGTACAGTCCCAAAAATCCATTTTCTGATGAAAAACGATGACTCCGGACCTGTCGAACGATTCCAAAATGGTCAATATGGATGAAATTTTAACATTTAATCTTTTGACTCCAAATGACTGTTGGATGTGAATTATGACTTTTTCAACTAAAATAAGTGTGTTTAAAGTCATTTATGTGCCTGAAATTGGTCAAAATTGAAGCTTTTGAGTAAGCAAAAACTCTGTAAAAATGGCAATTTTGGTCACTCTGAGGGGTTAAAAAGTGGTTATTCAACATGAGGCACGATCCATTTGACATTTTGAATCATTTTTGTTACAGTCCCAAAAATCCATTTTCTGATGAAAAACGATGACTCCGGACCTGTCGTACGTTCCCAAAATGGTCAATATGGATGAAATTTTAACATTTAATCTTTTGACTCCAAATGACTGTTGGATGGGAATTATGACTTTTTCAACTAAAATAAGTGTGTTTAAAGTCATTTATGTGCCTGAAATTGGTCAAAATTGAAGCTTTTGAGTAAGCAAAACTCTGTAAAAATGGCAATGTTGGTCACTCTGAGGGGTTAAAAAGTGGTTATTCAACATGAGGCACGATCCATTTGACATTTTGAATCATTTTTGGTACAGTCCCAAAAATCCATTTTCTGATGAAAAACGATGACTCCGGACCTGACGAACGTTCCCAAAATGGTCAATATGGATGAAATTTTAACATTTAATCTTTTGACTCCAAATGACTGTTGGATGGGAATTATGACTTTTTCAACTAAAATAAGTGTGTTTAAAGTCATTTATGTGCCTGAAATTGGTCAAAATTGAAGCTTTTGAGTAAGCAAAACTCTGTAAAAATGGCAATGTTGGTCACTCTGAGGGGTTAAAAAGTGGTTATTCAACATGAGGCACGATCCATTTGACATTTTGAATCATTTTTGGTACAGTCCCAAAAATCCATTTTCTGATGAAAAACGATGACTCCGGACCTGTCGAACGTTTCCAAAATGGTCAATATGGATGAAATTTTAACATTTAATCTTTTGACTCTAAATGACTGTTGGATGTGAATTATGACTTTTCAACTAAAATAAGTGTGTTTAAAGTCATTTATGTGCCTGAAATTGGTCAAAATTGAAGCTTTTGAAGAAGCAAAAACTCTGTAAAAATGGCAATTTTGGTCACTCTGAGGGGTTAAAAAGTGGTTATTCAACATGAGGCACGATCCATTTGACATTTTGAATCATTTTTGGTACAGTCCCAAAAATCCATTTTCTGATGAAAAACGATGACTCCGGACCTGTCGAACGTTCCCAAAATAGTCAATATGGATGAAATTTTAACATTTAATCTTTTGACTCCAAATGACTGTTGGATGGGAATTATGACTTTTTCAACTAAAATAAGTGTGTTTAAAGTCATTTATGTGCCTGAAATTGGTCAAAATTGAAGCTTTTGAGTAAGCAAAACTCTGTAAAAATGGCAATGTTGGTCACTTTGAGGGGTTAAAAAGTGGTTATTCAACATGAGGCACGATCCATTTGACATTTTTAATCATTTTTGGTACAGTCCCAAAAATCAATTTTCTGATGAAAAACGATGACTCCGGACCTGTCGAACGTTCCCAAAATGGTCAATATGGATGAAATTTTAACATTTAATCTTTTGACTCCAAATGACTGTTGGATGGGAATTATGACTTTTTCAACTGAAATAAGTGTGTTTAAAGTCATTTATGTGCCTGAAATTGGTCAAAATTAAAGCTTTTGAATAAGCAAAAACTCTGTAAAAATGGCAATTTTGGTCACTCTGAGGGGTTAAAAAGTGGTTATTCAACATGAGGCACGATCCATTTGACATTTTGAATCATTTTTGGTACAGTCCCAAAAATCCATTTTCTGATGAAAAACGATGACTCCGGACCTGTCGAACGTTCCCAAAATGGTCAATATGGATGAAATTTTAACATTTAATCTTTTGACTCCAAATGACTGTTGGATGGGAATTATGACTTTTTCAACTAAAATAAGTGTCTTTAAAGTCATTTATGTGCCTGAAATTGGTAAAAATTGAAGCTTTTGAGTAAGCAAAACTCTGTTAAAATGGCCATTTTGGTCACTCTGAGGGGTTAAAAAGTGGTTATTCAACATGAGGCACGATCCAATTGACATTTTGAATCATTTTTGGTACAGTCCCAAAAATCCATTTTCTGATGAAAAACGATGACTCCGGACCTGTCGAACGATTCCAAAATGGTCAATATGGATGAAATATTAACATGTAATCTTTTGACTCTAAATGACTGTTGGATGTGAATTATGACTTTTTCAACTAAAATAAGTGTGTTTAAAGTCATTTATGTGCCTGAAATTGGTCAAAATTAAAGCTTTTGAATAAGCAAAAACTCTGTAAAAATGGCCATTTTGGTCACTCTGAGGGGTTAAAAAGTGGTTATTCAACATGAGGCACGATCCATTTGACATTTTGAATCATTTTTGGTACAGTCCCAAAAATCCATTTTCTGATGAAAAACGATGACTCCGGACCTGTCGAACGATTCCAAAATGGTCAATATGGATGAAATTTTAACATTTAATCTTTTGACTCTAAATGACTGTTGGATGTGAATTATGACTTTTTCAACTAAAATAAGTGTGTTTAAAGTCATTTATGTGCCTGAAATTGGTCAAAATTAAAGCTTTTGAATAAGCAAAAACTCTGTAAAAATGGCAATTTTGGTCACTCTGAGGGGTTAAAAAGTGGTTATTCAACATGAGGCACGATCCATTTGACATTTTGAATCATTTTTGGTACAGTCCCAAAAATCCATTTTCTGATGAAAAACGATGACTCCGGACCTGACGAACGATTCCAAAATGGTCAATATGGATGAAATTTTAACATTAAATCTTTTGACTCTAAATGACTGTTGGATGTGAATTATGACTTTTTCAACTAAAATAAGTGTGTTTAAAGTCATTTATGTGCCTGAAATTGGTAAAAATTAAAGCTTTTGAATAAGCAAAAACTCTGTAAAAATGGCAATTTTGGTCACTTTGAGGGGTTAAAAAGTGGTTATTCAACATGAGACACGATCCATTTGACATTTTGAATCATTTTTGGTACAGTCCCAAAAATCCATTTTCTGATGAAAAACGATGACTCCGGACCTGTTGAACGTTTCCAAAATGGTCAATATGGATGAAATTTTAACATTTAATCTTTTGACTCTAAATGACTGTTGGATGTGAATTATGACTTTTTCATCTAAAATAAGTGTGTTTAAAGTCATTTATGTGCCTGAAATTGGTCAAAATTGAAGCTTTTGAATAAGCAAAAACTCTGTAAAAATGGCAATGTTGGTCACTCTGAGGGGTTAAAAAGTGGTTATTCAACATGAGGCACGATCCATTTGACATTTTGAATCATTTTTGGTACAGTCCCAAAAATCCATTTTCTGATGAAAAACGATGACTCCGGACCTGTCGAACGATTCCAAAATGGTCAATATGGATGAAATTTTAACATTTAATCTTTTGACTCTAAATGACTGTTGGATGTGAATTATGACTTTTTCAACTAAAATAAGTGTGTTTAAAGTCATTTATGTGCCTGAAATTGGTCAAAATTTAAGCTTTTGAATAAGCAAAAAATCTGTAAAAATGGCAATTTTGGTCACTTTGAGGGGTTAAAAAGTGGTTATTCAACATGAGGCACGATCCATTTGACATTTTGAATCATTTTTGGTACAGTCCCAAAAATCCATTTTCTGATGAAAAACGATGACTCCGGACCTGTCGAACGTTCCCAAAATGGTCAATATGGATGAAATTTTAACATTTAATCTTTTGACTCCAAATGACTGTTGGATGGGAATTATGACTTTTTCAACTGAAATAAGTGTGTTTAAAGTCATGTATGTGCCTGAAATTGGTCAAAATTAAAGCTTTTGAATAAGCAAAAACTCTGTAAAAATGGCAATTTTGGTCACTCTGAGGGGTTAAAAAGTGGTTATTCAACATGAGGCACGATCCATTTGACATTTTGAATCATTTTTGGTACAGTCCCAAAAATCCATTTTCTGATGAAAAACGATGACTCCGGACCTGTCGAACGTTCCCAAAATGGTCAATATGGATGAAATTTTAACATTTAATCTTTTGACTCCAAATGACTGTTGGATGGGAATTATGACTTTTTCAACTAAAATAAGTGTCTTTAAAGTCATTTATGTGCCTGAAATTGGTAAAAATTGAAGCTTTTGAGTAAGCAAAACTCTGTTAAAATGGCCATTTTGGTCACTCTGAGGGGTTAAAAAGTGGTTATTCAACATGAGGCACGATCCAATTGACATTTTGAATCATTTTTGGTACAGTCCCAAAAATCCATTTTCTGATGAAAAACGATGACTCCGGACCTGTCGAACGATTCCAAAATGGTCAATATGGATGAAATATTAACATGTAATCTTTTGACTCTAAATGACTGTTGGATGTGAATTATGACTTTTTCAACTAAAATAAGTGTGTTTAAAGTCATTTATGTGCCTGAAATTGGTCAAAATTAAAGCTTTTGAATAAGCAAAAACTCTGTAAAAATGGCCATTTTGGTCACTCTGAGGGGTTAAAAAGTGGTTATTCAACATGAGGCACGATCCATTTGACATTTTGAATCATTTTTGGTACAGTCCCAAAAATCCATTTTCTGATGAAAAACGATGACTCCGGACCTGTCGAACGATTCCAAAATGGTCAATATGGATGAAATTTTAACATTTAATCTTTTGACTCTAAATGACTGTTGGATGTGAATTATGACTTTTTCAACTAAAATAAGTGTGTTTAAAGTCATTTATGTGCCTGAAATTGGTCAAAATTAAAGCTTTTGAATAAGCAAAAACTCTGTAAAAATGGCAATTTTGGTCACTCTGAGGGGTTAAAAAGTGGTTATTCAACATGAGGCACGATCCATTTGACATTTTGAATCATTTTTGGTACAGTCCCAAAAATCCATTTTCTGATGAAAAACGATGACTCCGGACCTGACGAACGATTCCAAAATGGTCAATATGGATGAAATTTTAACATTAAATCTTTTGACTCTAAATGACTGTTGGATGTGAATTATGACTTTTTCAACTAAAATAAGTGTGTTTAAAGTCATTTATGTGCCTGAAAGTGGTAAAAATTAAAGCTTTTGAATAAGCAAAAACTCTGTAAAAATGGCAATTTTGGTCACTTTGAGGGGTTAAAAAGTGGTTATTCAACATGAGACACGATCCATTTGACATTTTGAATCATTTTTGGTACAGTCCCAAAAATCCATTTTCTGATGAAAAACGATGACTCCGGACCTGTTGAACGTTTCCAAAATGGTCAATATGGATGAAATTTTAACATTTAATCTTTTGACTCTAAATGACTGTTGGATGTGAATTATGACTTTTTCATCTAAAATAAGTGTGTTTAAAGTCATTTATGTGCCTGAAATTGGTCAAAATTGAAGCTTTTGAATAAGCAAAAACTCTGTAAAAATGGCAATGTTGGTCACTCTGAGGGGTTAAAAAGTGGTTATTCAACATGAGGCACGATCCATTTGACATTTTGAATCATTTTTGGTACAGTCCCAAAAATCCATTTTCTGATGAAAAACGATGACTCCGGACCTGTCGAACGATTCCAAAATGGTCAATATGGATGAAATTTTAACATTTAATCTTTTGACTCTAAATGACTGTTGGATGTGAATTATGACTTTTTCAACTAAAATAAGTGTGTTTAAAGTCATTTATGTGCCTGAAATTGGTCAAAATTAAAGCTTTTGAATAAGCAAAAACTCTGTAAAAATGGCAATTTTGGTCACTCTGAGGGGTTAAAAAGTGGTTATTCAACATGAGGCACGATCCATTTGACATTTTGAATCATTTTTGGTACAGTCCCAAAAATCCATTTTCTGATGAAAAACGATGACTCCGGACCTGACGAACGATTCCAAAATGGTCAATATGGATGAAATTTTAACATTAAATCTTTTGACTCTAAATGACTGTTGGATGTGAATTATGACTTTTTCAACTAAAATAAGTGTGTTTAAAGTCATTTATGTGCCTGAAATTGGTAAAAATTAAAGCTTTTGAATAAGCAAAAACTCTGTAAAAATGGCAATTTTGGTCACTTTGAGGGGTTAAAAAGTGGTTATTCAACATGAGACACGATCCATTTGACATTTTGAATCATTTTTGGTACAGTCCCAAAAATCCATTTTCTGATGAAAAACGATGACTCCGGACCTGTTGAACGTTTCCAAAATGGTCAATATGGATGAAATTTTAACATTTAATCTTTTGACTCTAAATGACTGTTGGATGTGAATTATGACTTTTTCATCTAAAATAAGTGTGTTTAAAGTCATTTATGTGCCTGAAATTGGTCAAAATTGAAGCTTTTGAATAAGCAAAAACTCTGTAAAAATGGCAATGTTGGTCACTCTGAGGGGTTAAAAAGTGGTTATTCAACATGAGGCACGATCCATTTGACATTTTGAATCATTTTTGGTACAGTCCCAAAAATCCATTTTCTGATGAAAAACGATGACTCCGGACCTGTCGAACGATTCCAAAATGGTCAATATGGATGAAATTTTAACATTTAATCTTTTGACTCTAAATGACTGTTGGATGTGAATTATGACTTTTTCAACTAAAATAAGTGTGTTTAAAGTCATTTATGTGCCTGAAATTGGTCAAAATTTAAGCTTTTGAATAAGCAAAAAATCTGTAAAAATGGCAATTTTGGTCACTTTGAGGGGTTAAAAAGTGGTTATTCAACATGAGGCACGATCCATTTGACATTTTGAATCATTTTTGGTACAGTCCCAAAAATCCATTTTCTGATGAAAAACGATGACTCCGGACCTGTCGAACGTTCCCAAAATGGTCAATATGGATGAAATTTTAACATTTAATCTTTTGACTCCAAATGACTGTTGGATGGGAATTATGACTTTTTCAACTGAAATAAGTGTGTTTAAAGTCATTTATGTGCCTGAAATTGGTCAAAATTAAAGCTTTTGAATAAGCAAAAACTCTGTAAAAATGGCAATTTTGGTCACTCTGAGGGGTTAAAAAGTGGTTATTCAACATGAGGCACGATCCATTTGACATTTTGAATCATTTTTGGTACAGTCCCAAAAATCCATTTTCTGATGAAAAACGATGACTCCGGACCTGTCGAACGTTCCCAAAATGGTCAATATGGATGAAATTTTAACATTTAATCTTTTGACTCCAAATGACTGTTGGATGGGAATTATGACTTTTTCAACTAAAATAAGTGTCTTTAAAGTCATTTATGTGCCTGAAATTGGTAAAAATTGAAGCTTTTGAGTAAGCAAAACTCTGTTAAAATGGCCATTTTGGTCACTCTGAGGGGTTAAAAAGTGGTTATTCAACATGAGGCACGATCCAATTGACATTTTGAATCATTTTTGGTACAGTCCCAAAAATCCATTTTCTGATGAAAAACGATGACTCCGGACCTGTCGAACGATTCCAAAATGGTCAATATGGATGAAATATTAACATGTAATCTTTTGACTCTAAATGACTGTTGGATGTGAATTATGACTTTTTCAACTAAAATAAGTGTGTTTAAAGTCATTTATGTGCCTGAAATTGGTCAAAATTAAAGCTTTTGAATAAGCAAAAACTCTGTAAAAATGGCCATTTTGGTCACTCTGAGGGGTTAAAAAGTGGTTATTCAACATGAGGCACGATCCATTTGACATTTTGAATCATTTTTGGTACAGTCCCAAAAATCCATTTTCTGATGAAAAACGATGACTCCGGACCTGTCGAACGATTCCAAAATGGTCAATATGGATGAAATTTTAACATTTAATCTTTTGACTCTAAATGACTGTTGGATGTGAATTATGACTTTTTCAACTAAAATAAGTGTGTTTAAAGTCATTTATGTGCCTGAAATTGGTCAAAATTAAAGCTTTTGAATAAGCAAAAACTCTGTAAAAATGGCAATTTTGGTCACTCTGAGGGGTTAAAAAGTGGTTATTCAACATGAGGCACGATCCATTTGACATTTTGAATCATTTTTGGTACAGTCCCAAAAATCCATTTTCTGATGAAAAACGATGACTCCGGACCTGACGAACGATTCCAAAATGGTCAATATGGATGAAATTTTAACATTTAATCTTTTGACTCTAAATGACTGTTGGATGTGAATTATGACTTTTTCATCTAAAATAAGTGTGTTTAAAGTCATTTATGTGCCTGAAATTGGTCAAAATTGAAGCTTTTGAATAAGCAAAAACTCTGTAAAAATGGCAATGTTGGTCACTCTGAGGGGTTAAAAAGTGGTTATTCAACATGAGGCACGATCCATTTGACATTTTGAATCATTTTTGGTACAGTCCCAAAAATCCATTTTCTGATGAAAAACGATGACTCCGGACCTGTCGAACGATTCCAAAATGGTCAATATGGATGAAATTTTAACATTTAATCTTTTGACTCTAAATGACTGTTGGATGTGAATTATGACTTTTTCAACTAAAATAAGTGTGTTTAAAGTCATTTATGTGCCTGAAATTGGTCAAAATTTAAGCTTTTGAATAAGCAAAAAATCTGTAAAAATGGCAATTTTGGTCACTTTGAGGGGTTAAAAAGTGGTTATTCAACATGAGGCACGATCCATTTGACATTTTGAATCATTTTTGGTACAGTCCCAAAAATCCATTTTCTGATGAAAAACGATGACTCCGGACCTGTCGAACGTTCCCAAAATGGTCAATATGGATGAAATTTTAACATTTAATCTTTTGACTCCAAATGACTGTTGGATGGGAATTATGACTTTTTCAACTGAAATAAGTGTGTTTAAAGTCATTTATGTGCCTGAAATTGGTCAAAATTAAAGCTTTTGAATAAGCAAAAACTCTGTAAAAATGGCAATTTTGGTCACTCTGAGGGGTTAAAAAGTGGTTATTCAACATGAGGCACGATCCATTTGACATTTTGAATCATTTTTGGTACAGTCCCAAAAATCCATTTTCTGATGAAAAACGATGACTCCGGACCTGTCGAACGTTCCCAAAATGGTCAATATGGATGAAATTTTAACATTTAATCTTTTGACTCCAAATGACTGTTGGATGGGAATTATGACTTTTTCAACTAAAATAAGTGTCTTTAAAGTCATTTATGTGCCTGAAATTGGTAAAAATTGAAGCTTTTGAGTAAGCAAAACTCTGTTAAAATGGCCATTTTGGTCACTCTGAGGGGTTAAAAAGTGGTTATTCAACATGAGGCACGATCCAATTGACATTTTGAATCATTTTTGGTACAGTCCCAAAAATCCATTTTCTGATGAAAAACGATGACTCCGGACCTGTCGAACGATTCCAAAATGGTCAATATGGATGAAATATTAACATGTAATCTTTTGACTCTAAATGACTGTTGGATGTGAATTATGACTTTTTCAACTAAAATAAGTGTGTTTAAAGTCATTTATGTGCCTGAAATTGGTCAAAATTAAAGCTTTTGAATAAGCAAAAACTCTGTAAAAATGGCCATTTTGGTCACTCTGAGGGGTTAAAAAGTGGTTATTCAACATGAGACACGATCCATTTGACATTTTGAATCATTTTTGGTACAGTCCCAAAAATCCATTTTCTGATGAAAAACGATGACTCCGGACCTGTTGAACGTTTCCAAAATGGTCAATATGGATGAAATTTTAACATTTAATCTTTTGACTCTAAATGACTGTTGGATGTGAATTATGACTTTTTCATCTAAAATAAGTGTGTTTAAAGTCATTTATGTGCCTGAAATTGGTCAAAATTGAAGCTTTTGAATAAGCAAAAACTCTGTAAAAATGGCAATGTTGGTCACTCTGAGGGGTTAAAAAGTGGTTATTCAACATGAGGCACGATCCATTTGACATTTTGAATCATTTTTGGTACAGTCCCAAAAATCCATTTTCTGATGAAAAACGATGACTCCGGACCTGTCGAACGATTCCAAAATGGTCAATATGGATGAAATTTTAACATTTAATCTTTTGACTCTAAATGACTGTTGGATGTGAATTATGACTTTTTCAACTAAAATAAGTGTGTTTAAAGTCATTTATGTGCCTGAAATTGGTCAAAATTTAAGCTTTTGAATAAGCAAAAAATCTGTAAAAATGGCAATTTTGGTCACTTTGAGGGGTTAAAAAGTGGTTATTCAACATGAGGCACGATCCATTTGACATTTTGAATCATTTTTGGTACAGTCCCAAAAATCCATTTTCTGATGAAAAACGATGACTCCGGACCTGTCGAACGTTCCCAAAATGGTCAATATGGATGAAATTTTAACATTTAATCTTTTGACTCCAAATGACTGTTGGATGGGAATTATGACTTTTTCAACTGAAATAAGTGTGTTTAAAGTCATTTATGTGCCTGAAATTGGTCAAAATTAAAGCTTTTGAATAAGCAAAAACTCTGTAAAAATGGCAATTTTGGTCACTCTGAGGGGTTAAAAAGTGGTTATTCAACATGAGGCACGATCCATTTGACATTTTGAATCATTTTTGGTACAGTCCCAAAAATCCATTTTCTGATGAAAAACGATGACTCCGGACCTGTCGAACGTTCCCAAAATGGTCAATATGGATGAAATTTTAACATTTAATCTTTTGACTCCAAATGACTGTTGGATGGGAATTATGACTTTTTCAACTAAAATAAGTGTCTTTAAAGTCATTTATGTGCCTGAAATTGGTAAAAATTGAAGCTTTTGAGTAAGCAAAACTCTGTTAAAATGGCCATTTTGGTCACTCTGAGGGGTTAAAAAGTGGTTATTCAACATGAGGCACGATCCAATTGACATTTTGAATCATTTTTGGTACAGTCCCAAAAATCCATTTTCTGATGAAAAACGATGACTCCGGACCTGTCGAACGATTCCAAAATGGTCAATATGGATGAAATATTAACATGTAATCTTTTGACTCTAAATGACTGTTGGATGTGAATTATGACTTTTTCAACTAAAATAAGTGTGTTTAAAGTCATTTATGTGCCTGAAATTGGTCAAAATTAAAGCTTTTGAATAAGCAAAAACTCTGTAAAAATGGCCATTTTGGTCACTCTGAGGGGTTAAAAAGTGATTATTCAACATGAGGCACGATCCATTTGACATTTTGAATCATTTTTGGTACAGTCCCAAAAATCCATTTTCTGATGAAAAACGATGACTCCGGACCTGTCGAACGATTCCAAAATGGTCAATATGGATGAAATTTTAACATTTAATCTTTTGACTCTAAATGACTGTTGGATGTGAATTATGACTTTTTCAACTAAAATAAGTGTGTTTAAAGTCATTTATGTGCCTGAAATTGGTCAAAATTAAAGCTTTTGAATAAGCAAAAACTCTGTAAAAATGGCAATTTTGGTCACTCTGAGGGGTTAAAAAGTGGTTATTCAACATGAGGCACGATCCATTTGACATTTTGAATCATTTTTGGTACAGTCCCAAAAATCCATTTTCTGATGAAAAACGATGACTCCGGACCTGTCGAACGATTCCAAAATGGTCAATATGGATGAAATATTAACATGTAATCTTTTGACTCTAAATGACTGTTGGATGTGAATTATGACTTTTTCAACTAAAATAAGTGTGTTTAAAGTCATTTATGTGCCTGAAATTGGTCAAAATTAAAGCTTTTGAATAAGCAAAAACTCTGTAAAAATGGCCATTTTGGTCACTCTGAGGGGTTAAAAAGTGGTTATTCAACATGAGACACGATCCATTTGACATTTTGAATCATTTTTGGTACAGTCCCAAAAATCCATTTTCTGATGAAAAACGATGACTCCGGACCTGTTGAACGTTTCCAAAATGGTCAATATGGATGAAATTTTAACATTTAATCTTTTGACTCTAAATGACTGTTGGATGTGAATTATGACTTTTTCATCTAAAATAAGTGTGTTTAAAGTCATTTATGTGCCTGAAATTGGTCAAAATTGAAGCTTTTGAATAAGCAAAAACTCTGTAAAAATGGCAATGTTGGTCACTCTGAGGGGTTAAAAAGTGGTTATTCAACATGAGGCACGATCCATTTGACATTTTGAATCATTTTTGGTACAGTCCCAAAAATCCATTTTCTGATGAAAAACGATGACTCCGGACCTGTCGAACGATTCCAAAATGGTCAATATGGATGAAATTTTAACATTTAATCTTTTGACTCTAAATGACTGTTGGATGTGAATTATGACTTTTTCAACTAAAATAAGTGTGTTTAAAGTCATTTATGTGCCTGAAATTGGTCAAAATTTAAGCTTTTGAATAAGCAAAAAATCTGTAAAAATGGCAATTTTGGTCACTTTGAGGGGTTAAAAAGTGGTTATTCAACATGAGGCACGATCCATTTGACATTTTGAATCATTTTTGGTACAGTCCCAAAAATCCATTTTCTGATGAAAAACGATGACTCCGGACCTGTCGAACGTTCCCAAAATGGTCAATATGGATGAAATTTTAACATTTAATCTTTTGACTCCAAATGACTGTTGGATGGGAATTATGACTTTTTCAACTGAAATAAGTGTGTTTAAAGTCATTTATGTGCCTGAAATTGGTCAAAATTAAAGCTTTTGAATAAGCAAAAACTCTGTAAAAATGGCAATTTTGGTCACTCTGAGGGGTTAAAAAGTGGTTATTCAACATGAGGCACGATCCATTTGACATTTTGAATCATTTTTGGTACAGTCCCAAAAATCCATTTTCTGATGAAAAACGATGACTCCGGACCTGTCGAACGTTCCCAAAATGGTCAATATGGATGAAATTTTAACATTTAATCTTTTGACTCCAAATGACTGTTGGATGGGAATTATGACTTTTTCAACTAAAATAAGTGTCTTTAAAGTCATTTATGTGCCTGAAATTGGTAAAAATTGAAGCTTTTGAGTAAGCAAAACTCTGTTAAAATGGCCATTTTGGTCACTCTGAGGGGTTAAAAAGTGGTTATTCAACATGAGGCACGATCCAATTGACATTTTGAATCATTTTTGGTACAGTCCCAAAAATCCATTTTCTGATGAAAAACGATGACTCCGGACCTGTCGAACGATTCCAAAATGGTCAATATGGATGAAATATTAACATGTAATCTTTTGACTCTAAATGACTGTTGGATGTGAATTATGACTTTTTCAACTAAAATAAGTGTGTTTAAAGTCATTTATGTGCCTGAAATTGGTCAAAATTAAAGCTTTTGAATAAGCAAAAACTCTGTAAAAATGGCCATTTTGGTCACTCTGAGGGGTTAAAAAGTGGTTATTCAACATGAGGCACGATCCATTTGACATTTTGAATCATTTTTGGTACAGTCCCAAAAATCCATTTTCTGATGAAAAACGATGACTCCGGACCTGTCGAACGATTCCAAAATGGTCAATATGGATGAAATTTTAACATTTAATCTTTTGACTCTAAATGACTGTTGGATGTGAATTATGACTTTTTCAACTAAAATAAGTGTGTTTAAAGTCATTTATGTGCCTGAAATTGGTCAAAATTAAAGCTTTTGAATAAGCAAAAACTCTGTAAAAATGGCAATTTTGGTCACTCTGAGGGGTTAAAAAGTGGTTATTCAACATGAGGCACGATCCATTTGACATTTTGAATCATTTTTGGTACAGTCCCAAAAATCCATTTTCTGATGAAAAACGATGACTCCGGACCTGACGAACGATTCCAAAATGGTCAATATGGATGAAATTTTAACATTAAATCTTTTGACTCTAAATGACTGTTGGATGTGAATTATGACTTTTTCAACTAAAATAAGTGTGTTTAAAGTCATTTATGTGCCTGAAATTGGTAAAAATTAAAGCTTTTGAATAAGCAAAAACTCTGTAAAAATGGCAATTTTGGTCACTTTGAGGGGTTAAAAAGTGGTTATTCAACATGAGACACGATCCATTTGACATTTTGAATCATTTTTGGTACAGTCCCAAAAATCCATTTTCTGATGAAAAACGATGACTCCGGACCTGTTGAACGTTTCCAAAATGGTCAATATGGATGAAATTTTAACATTTAATCTTTTGACTCTAAATGACTGTTGGATGTGAATTATGACTTTTTCATCTAAAATAAGTGTGTTTAAAGTCATTTATGTGCCTGAAATTGGTCAAAATTGAAGCTTTTGAATAAGCAAAAACTCTGTAAAAATGGCAATGTTGGTCACTCTGAGGGGTTAAAAAGTGGTTATTCAACATGAGGCACGATCCATTTGACATTTTGAATCATTTTTGGTACAGTCCCAAAAATCCATTTTCTGATGAAAAACGATGACTCCGGACCTGTCGAACGATTCCAAAATGGTCAATATGGATGAAATTTTAACATTTAATCTTTTGACTCTAAATGACTGTTGGATGTGAATTATGACTTTTTCAACTAAAATAAGTGTGTTTAAAGTCATTTATGTGCCTGAAATTGGTCAAAATTAAAGCTTTTGAATAAGCAAAAACTCTGTAAAAATGGCAATTTTGGTCACTCTGAGGGGTTAAAAAGTGGTTATTCAACATGAGGCACGATCCATTTGACATTTTGAATCATTTTTGGTACAGTCCCAAAAATCCATTTTCTGATGAAAAACGATGACTCCGGACCTGTCGAACGTTCCCAAAATGGTCAATATGGATGAAATTTTAACATTTAATCTTTTGACTCCAAATGACTGTTGGATGGGAATTATGACTTTTTCAACTAAAATAAGTGTCTTTAAAGTCATTTATGTGCCTGAAATTGGTAAAAATTGAAGCTTTTGAGTAAGCAAAACTCTGTTAAAATGGCCATTTTGGTCACTCTGAGGGGTTAAAAAGTGGTTATTCAACATGAGGCACGATCCAATTGACATTTTGAATCATTTTTGGTACAGTCCCAAAAATCCATTTTCTGATGAAAAACGATGACTCCGGACCTGTCGAACGATTCCAAAATGGTCAATATGGATGAAATATTAACATGTAATCTTTTGACTCTAAATGACTGTTGGATGTGAATTATGACTTTTTCAACTAAAATAAGTGTGTTTAAAGTCATTTATGTGCCTGAAATTGGTCAAAATTAAAGCTTTTGAATAAGCAAAAACTCTGTAAAAATGGCCATTTTGGTCACTCTGAGGGGTTAAAAAGTGGTTATTCAACATGAGGCACGATCCATTTGACATTTTGAATCATTTTTGGTACAGTCCCAAAAATCCATTTTCTGATGAAAAACGATGACTCCGGACCTGTCGAACGATTCCAAAATGGTCAATATGGATGAAATTTTAACATTTAATCTTTTGACTCTAAATGACTGTTGGATGTGAATTATGACTTTTTCAACTAAAATAAGTGTGTTTAAAGTCATTTATGTGCCTGAAATTGGTCAAAATCAAAGCTTTTGAATAATCAAAAACTCTGTAAAAATGGCAATTTTGGTCACTCTGAGGGGTTAAAAAGTGGTTATTCAACATGAGGCACGATCCATTTGACATTTTGAATCATTTTTGGTACAGTCCCAAAAATCCATTTTCTGATGAAAAACGATGACTCCGGACCTGACGAACGATTCCAAAATGGTCAATATGGATGAAATTTTAACATTAAATCTTTTGACTCTAAATGACTGTTGGATGTGAATTATGACTTTTTCAACTAAAATAAGTGTGTTTAAAGTCATTTATGTGCCTGAAATTGGTAAAAATTAAAGCTTTTGAATAAGCAAAAACTCTGTAAAAATGGCAATTTTGGTCACTTTGAGGGGTTAAAAAGTGGTTATTCAACATGAGACACGATCCATTTGACATTTTGAATCATTTTTGGTACAGTCCCAAAAATCCATTTTCTGATGAAAAACGATGACTCCGGACCTGTTGAACGTTTCCAAAATGGTCAATATGGATGAAATTTTAACATTTAATCTTTTGACTCCAAATGACTGTTGGATGGGAATTATGACTTTTTCAACTGAAATAAGTGTGTTTAAAGTCATTTATGTGCCTGAAATTGGTCAAAATTAAAGCTTTTGAATAAGCAAAAACTCTGTAAAAATGGCAATTTTGGTCACTCTGAGGGGTTAAAAAGTGGTTATTCAACATGAGGCACGATCCATTTGACATTTTGAATCATTTTTGGTACAGTCCCAAAAATCCATTTTCTGATGAAAAACGATGACTCCGGACCTGTCGAACGTTCCCAAAATGGTCAATATGGATGAAATTTTAACATTTAATCTTTTGACTCCAAATGACTGTTGGATGGGAATTATGACTTTTTCAACTAAAATAAGTGTCTTTAAAGTCATTTATGTGCCTGAAATTGGTAAAAATTGAAGCTTTTGAGTAAGCAAAACTCTGTTAAAATGGCCATTTTGGTCACTCTGAGGGGTTAAAAAGTGGTTATTCAACATGAGGCACGATCCAATTGACATTTTGAATCATTTTTGGTACAGTCCCAAAAATCCATTTTCTGATGAAAAACGATGACTCCGGACCTGTCGAACGATTCCAAAATGGTCAATATGGATGAAATATTAACATGTAATCTTTTGACTCTAAATGACTGTTGGATGTGAATTATGACTTTTTCAACTAAAATAAGTGTGTTTAAAGTCATTTATGTGCCTGAAATTGGTCAAAATTAAAGCTTTTGAATAAGCAAAAACTCTGTAAAAATGGCCATTTTGGTCACTCTGAGGGGTTAAAAAGTGGTTATTCAACATGAGGCACGATCCATTTGACATTTTGAATCATTTTTGGTACAGTCCCAAAAATCCATTTTCTGATGAAAAACGATGACTCCGGACCTGTCGAACGATTCCAAAATGGTCAATATGGATGAAATTTTAACATTTAATCTTTTGACTCTAAATGACTGTTGGATGTGAATTATGACTTTTTCAACTAAAATAAGTGTGTTTAAAGTCATTTATGTGCCTGAAATTGGTCAAAATTAAAGCTTTTGAATAAGCAAAAACTCTGTAAAAATGGCAATTTTGGTCACTCTGAGGGGTTAAAAAGTGGTTATTCAACATGAGGCACGATCCATTTGACATTTTGAATCATTTTTGGTACAGTCCCAAAAATCCATTTTCTGATGAAAAACGATGACTCCGGACCTGACGAACGATTCCAAAATGGTCAATATGGATGAAATTTTAACATTAAATCTTTTGACTCTAAATGACTGTTGGATGTGAATTATGACTTTTTCAACTAAAATAAGTGTGTTTAAAGTCATTTATGTGCCTGAAATTGGTAAAAATTAAAGCTTTTGAATAAGCAAAAACTCTGTAAAAATGGCAATTTTGGTCACTTTGAGGGGTTAAAAAGTGGTTATTCAACATGAGACACGATCCATTTGACATTTTGAATCATTTTTGGTACAGTCCCAAAAATCCATTTTCTGATGAAAAACGATGACTCCGGACCTGTTGAACGTTTCCAAAATGGTCAATATGGATGAAATTTTAACATTTAATCTTTTGACTCTAAATGACTGTTGGATGTGAATTATGACTTTTTCATCTAAAATAAGTGTGTTTAAAGTCATTTATGTGCCTGAAATTGGTCAAAATTGAAGCTTTTGAATAAGCAAAAACTCTGTAAAAATGGCAATGTTGGTCACTCTGAGGGGTTAAAAAGTGGTTATTCAACATGAGGCACGATCCATTTGACATTTTGAATCATTTTTGGTACAGTCCCCAAAAATCCATTTTCTGATGAAAAACGATGACTCCGGACCTGTCGAACGATTCCAAAATGGTCAATATGGATGAAATTTTAACATTTAATCTTTTGACTCTAAATGACTGTTTGGATGTGAATTATGACTTTTTCAACTAAAATAAGTGTGTTTAAAGTCATTTATGTGCCTGAAATTGGTAAAAATTAAAGCTTTTGAATAAGCAAAAACTCTGTAAAAATGGCAAATTTTGGTCACTTTGAGGGGTTAAAAAGTGGTTATTCAACATGAGACACGATCCATTTGACATTTTGAATCATTTTTGGTACAGTCCCAAAAATCCATTTTCTGATGAAAAACGATGACTCCGGACCTGTTGAACGTTTCCAAAATGGTCAATATGGATGAAATTTTAACATTTAATCTTTTGACTCTAAATGACTGTTGGATGTGAATTATGACTTTTTCATCTAAAATAAGTGTGTTTAAAGTCATTTATGTGCCTGAAATTGGTCAAAATTGAAGCTTTTGAATAAGCAAAAACTCTGTAAAAATGGCAATGTTGGTCACTCTGAGGGGTTAAAAAGTGGTTATTCAACATGAGGCACGATCCATTTGACATTTTGAATCATTTTTGGTACAGTCCCAAAAATCCATTTTCTGATGAAAAACGATGACTCCGGACCTGTCGAACGATTCCAAAATGGTCAATATGGATGAAATTTTAACATTTAATCTTTTGACTCTAAATGACTGTTGGATGTGAATTATGACTTTTTCAACTAAAATAAGTGTGTTTAAAGTCATTTATGTGCCTGAAATTGGTCAAAATTTAAGCTTTTGAATAAGCAAAAAATCTGTAAAAATGGCAATTTTGGTCACTTTGAGGGGTTAAAAAGTGGTTATTCAACATGAGGCACGATCCATTTGACATTTTGAATCATTTTTGGTACAGTCCCAAAAATCCATTTTCTGATGAAAAACGATGACTCCGGACCTGTGAACGATTCCAAATGGTCAATATGGATGAAATTTTAACATTTAATCTTTTGACTCTAAATGACTGTTGGATGTGAATTATGACTTTTTCAACTAAAATAAGTGTGTTTAAAGTCATTTATGTGCCTGAAATTGGTCAAAATTAAAGCTTTTGAATAAGCAAAAACTCTGTAAAAATGGCAATTTTGGTCACTCTGAGGGTTAAAAAGTGGTTATTCAACATGAGGCACGATCCATTTGACATTTTGAATCATTTTTGGTACAGTCCCAAAAATCCATTTCTGATGAAAAACGATGACTCCGGACCTGTCGAACGATTCCAAAATGGTCAATATGGATGAAATATTTAACATGTAATCTTTTGACTCTAAATGACTGTTGGATGTGAATTATGACTTTTTCAACTAAAATAAGTGTGTTTAAAGTCATTTATGTGCCTGAAATTGGTCAAAATTAAAGCTTTTGAATAAGCAAAAACTCTGTAAAAATGGCCATTTTGGTCACTCTGAGGGGTTAAAAAGTGGTTATTCAACATGAGACACGATCCATTTGACATTTTGAATCATTTTTGGTACAGTCCCAAAAATCCATTTTCTGATGAAAAACGATGACTCCGGACCTGTTGAACGTTTCCAAAATGGTCAATATGGATGAAATTTTAACATTTAATCTTTTGACTCTAAATGACTGTTGGATGTGAATTATGACTTTTTCATCTAAAATAAGTGTGTTTAAAGTCATTTATGTGCCTGAAATTGGTCAAAATTGAGCTTTTGAATAAGCAAAAACTCTGTAAAAATGGCAATGTTGGTCACTCTGAGGGGTTAAAAAGTGGTTATTCAACATGAGGCACGATCCATTTGACATTTTGAATCATTTTTGGTACAGTCCCAAAAATCCATTTTCTGATGAAAAACGATGACTCCGGACCTGTCGAACGATTCCAAAATGGTCAATATGGATGAAATTTTAACATTTAATCTTTTGACTCTAAATGACTGTTGGATGTGAATTATGACTTTTTCAACTAAAATAAGTGTGTTTAAAGTCATTTATGTGCCTGAAATTGGTCAAAATTTAAGCTTTTGAATAAGCAAAAAATCTGTAAAAATGGCAATTTGGTCACTTTGAGGGGTTAAAAAGTGGTTATTCAACATGAGGCACGATCCATTTGACATTTTGAATCATTTTTGGTACAGTCCCAAAAATCCATTGTCTGATGAAAAACGATGACTCCGGACCTGTCGAACGTTCCCAAAATGGTCAATATGGGATGAAATTTTAACATTTAATCTTTTGACTCCAAATGACTGTTGGATGGGAATTATGACTTTTTCAACTGAAATAAGTGTGTTTAAAGTCATTTATGTGCCTGAAATTGGTCAAAATTAAAGCTTTTGAATAAGCAAAAACTCTGTAAAAAATGGCAATTTTGGTCACTCTGAGGGGTTAAAAAGTGGTTATTCAACATGAGGCACGATCCAATTTGACATTTTGAATCATTTTTGGTACAGTCCCAAAAATCCATTTTCTGATGAAAAACGATGACTCCGGACCTGTCGAACGTTCCCAAAATGGTCAATATGGATGAAATTTTAACATTTAATCTTTTGACTCCAAATGACTGTTGGATGGGAATTATGACTTTTTCAACTAAAATAAGTGTCTTTAAAGTCATTTATGTGCCTGAAATTGGTAAAAATTGAAGCTTTTGAGTAAGCAAAACTCTGTTAAAATGGCCATTTTGGTCACTCTGAGGGGTTAAAAGTGGTTATTCAACATGAGGCACGATCCAATTGACATTTTGAATCATTTTTGGTACAGTCCCCAAAATCCATTTTCTGATGAAAAACGATGACTCCGGACCTGTCGAACGATTCCAAAATGGTCAATATGGATGAAATATTAACATGTAATCTTTTGACTCTAAATGACTGTTGGATGTGAATTATGACTTTTTCAACTAAAATAAGTGTGTTTAAAGTCATTTATGTGCCTGAAATTGGTCAAAATTAAAGCTTTTGAATAAGCAAAAACTCTGTAAAAATGGCCATTTTGGTCACTCTGAGGGGTTAAAAAGTGGTTATTCAACATGAGGCACGATCCATTTGACATTTTGAATCATTTTTGGTACAGTCCCAAAAATCCATTTTCTGATGAAAAACGATGACTCCGGACCTGTCGAACGATTCCAAAATGGTCAATATGGATGAAATTTTAACATTTAATCTTTTGACTCTAAATGACTGTTGGATGTGAATTATGACTTTTTCAACTAAAATAAGTGTGTTTAAAGTCATTTATGTGCCTGAAATTGGTCAAAATTAAAGCTTTTGAATAAGCAAAAACTCTGTAAAAAATGGCAATTTTGGTCACTCTGAGGGGTTAAAAAGTGGTTATTCAACATGAGGCACGATCCATTTGACATTTTGAATCATTTTTGGTACAGTCCCAAAAATCCATTTTCTGATGAAAAACGATGACTCCGGACCTGACGAACGATTCCAAAATGGTCAATATGGATGAAATTTTAACATTAAATCTTTTTGACTCTAAATGACTGTTGGATGTGAATTATGACTTTTTCAACTAAAATAAGTGTGTTTAAAGTCATTTATGTGCCTGAAATTGGTAAAAATTAAAGCTTTTGAATAAGCAAAAACTCTGTAAAAAATGGCAATTTTGGTCACTTTGAGGGGTTAAAAAGTGGTTATTCAACATGAGACACGATCCATTTGACATTTTGAATCATTTTTGGTACAGTCCCAAAAATCCATTTTCTGATGAAAAACGATGACTCCGGACCTGTTGAACGTTTCCAAAATGGTCAATATGGATGAAATTTTAACATTTAATCTTTTGACTCTAAATGACTGTTGGATGTGAATTATGACTTTTTCATCTAAAATAAGTGTGTTTAAAGTCATTTATGTGCCTGAAATTGGTCAAAATTGAAGCTTTTGAATAAGCAAAAACTCTGTAAAAATGGCAATGTTGGTCACTCTGAGGGGTTAAAAAGTGGTTATTCAACATGAGGCACGATCCATTTGACATTTTGAATCATTTTTGGTACAGTCCCAAAAATCCATTTTCTGATGAAAAACGATGACTCCGGACCTGTCGAACGATTCCAAAAAGGTCAATATGGATGAAATTTTAACATTTAATCTTTTGACTCTAAATGACTGTTGGATGTGAATTATGACTTTTTCAACTAAAATAAGTGTGTTTAAAGTCATTTATGTGCCTGAAATTGGTCAAAAATTAAAGCTTTTGAATAAGCAAAAACTCTGTAAAAAATGGCAATTTTGGTCACTCTGAGGGGTTAAAAAGTGGTTATTCAACATGAGGCACGATCCATTTGACATTTTGAATCATTTTTGGTACAGTCCCAAAAATCCATTTTCTGATGAAAAACGATGACTCCGGACCTGTCGAACGTTCCCAAAATGGTCAATATGGATGAAATTTTAACATTTAATCTTTTGACTCCAAATGACTGTTGGATGGGAATTATGACTTTTTCAACTAAAATAAGTGTCTTTAAAGTCATTTATGTGCCTGAAATTGGTAAAAATTGAAGCTTTTGAGTAAGCAAAACTCTGTTAAAATGGCCATTTTGGTCACTCTGAGGGGTTAAAAAGTGGTTATTCAACATGAGGCACGATCCAATTGACATTTTGAATCATTTTTGGTACAGTCCCAAAAATCCATTTTCTGATGAAAAACGATGACTCCGGACCTGTCGAACGATTCCAAAATGGTCAATATGGATGAAATATTAACATGTAATCTTTTGACTCTAAATGACTGTTGGATGTGAATTATGACTTTTTCAACTAAAATAAGTGTGTTTAAAGTCATTTATGTGCCTGAAATTGGTCAAAATTAAAGCTTTTGAATAAGCAAAAACTCTGTAAAAATGGCCATTTTGGTCACTCTGAGGGGTTAAAAAGTGGTTATTCAACATGAGGCACGATCCATTTGACATTTTGAATCATTTTTGGTACAGTCCCAAAAATCCATTTTCTGATGAAAAACGATGACTCCGGACCTGTCGAACGATTCCAAAATGGTCAATATGGATGAAATTTTAACATTTAATCTTTTGACTCTAAATGACTGTTGGATGTGAATTATGACTTTTTCAAACTAAAAATAAGTGTGTTTAAAGTCATTTATGTGCCTGAAATTGGTCAAAATTAAAGCTTTTGAATAAGCAAAAACTCTGTAAAAATGGCAATTTTGGTCACTCTGAGGGGTTAAAAAGTGGTTATTCAACATGAGGCACGATCCATTTGACATTTTGAATCATTTTTGGTACAGTCCCAAAAATCCATTTTCTGATGAAAAACGATGACTCCGGACCTGACGAACGATTCCAAAATGGTCAATATGGATGAAAATTTTAACATTAAATCTTTGACTCTAAATGACTGTTGGATGTGAATTATGACTTTTTCAACTAAAATAAGTGTGTTTAAAGTCATTTATGTGCCTGAAATTGGTAAAAATTAAAGCTTTTGAATAAGCAAAAACTCTGTAAAAATGGCAATTTTGGTCACTTTGAGGGTTAAAAAGTGGTTATTCAACATGAGACACGATCCATTTGACATTTTGAATCATTTTTGGTACAGTCCCAAAAATCCATTTTCTGATGAAAAACGATGACTCCGGACCTGTTGAACGTTTCCAAAATGGTCAATATGGATGAAATTTTAACATTTAATCTTTTGACTCTAAATGACTGTTGGATGTGAATTATGACTTTTTCATCTAAAATAAGTGTGTTTAAAGTCATTTATGTGCCTGAAATTGGTCAAAATTGAAGCTTTTGAATAAGCAAAAACTCTGTAAAAATGGCAATGTTGGTCACTCTGAGGGGTTAAAAAGTGGTTATTCAACATGAGGCACGATCCATTTGACATTTTGAATCATTTTTGGTACAGTCCCAAAAATCCATTTTCTGATGAAAAACGATGACTCCGGACCTGTCGAACGATTCCAAAATGGTCAATATGGATGAAATTTTAACATTTAATCTTTTGACTCTAAATGACTGTTGGATGTGAATTATGACTTTTTCAACTAAAATAAGTGTGTTTAAAGTCATTTATGTGCCTGAAATTGGTCAAAATTTAAGCTTTTGAATAAGCAAAAAATCTGTAAAAATGGCAATTTTGGTCACTTTGAGGGGTTAAAAAGTGGTTATTCAACATGAGGCACGATCCATTTGACATTTTGAATCATTTTTGGTACAGTCCCAAAAATCCATTTTCTGATGAAAAACGATGACTCCGGACCTGTCGAACGTTCCCAAAATGGTCAATATGGATGAAATTTTAACATTTAATCTTTTGACTCCAAATGACTGTTTGGATGGGAATTATGACTTTTTCAACTGAAATAAGTGTGTTTAAAAGTCATTTATGTGCCTGAAATTGGTCAAAATTAAAGCTTTTGAATAAGCAAAAACTCTGTAAAAATGGCAATTTTGGTCACTCTGAGGGGTTAAAAAGTGGTTATTCAACATGAGGCACGATCCATTTGACATTTTGAATCATTTTTGGTACAGTCCCAAAAATCCATTTTCTGATGAAAAACGATGACTCCGGACCTGTCGAACGTTCCCAAAATGGTCAATATGGATGAAATTTTAACATTTAATCTTTTGACTCCAAATGACTGTTGGATGGGAATTATGACTTTTTCAACTAAAATAAGTGTCTTTAAAGTCATTTATGTGCCTGAAATTGGTAAAAATTGAAGCTTTTGAGTAAGCAAAACTCTGTTAAAATGGCCATTTTGGTCACTCTGAGGGGTTAAAAAGTGGTTATTCAACATGAGGCACGATCCAATTGACATTTTGAATCATTTTTGGTACAGTCCCAAAAATCCATTTTCTGATGAAAAACGATGACTCCGGACCTGTCGAACGATTCCAAAATGGTCAATATGGATGAAATATTAACATGTAATCTTTTGACTCTAAATGACTGTTGGATGTGAATTATGACTTTTTCAACTAAAATAAGTGTGTTTAAAGTCATTTATGTGCCTGAAATTGGTCAAAATTAAAGCTTTTGAATAAGCAAAAACTCTGTAAAAATGGCCATTTTGGTCACTCTGAGGGGTTAAAAAGTGGTTATTCAACATGAGGCACGATCCATTTGACATTTTGAATCATTTTTGGTACAGTCCCAAAAATCCATTTTCTGATGAAAAACGATGACTCCGGACCTGTCGAACGATTCCAAAATGGTCAATATGGATGAAATTTTAACATTTAATCTTTGACTCTAAATGACTGTTGGATGTGAATTATGACTTTTTCAACTAAAATAAGTGTGTTTAAAGTCATTTATGTGCCTGAAATTGGTCAAAATTAAAGCTTTTGAATAAGCAAAAACTCTGTAAAAATGGCAATTTTGGTCACTCTGAGGGGTTAAAAAGTGGTTTATTCAACATGAGGCACGATCCATTTGACATTTTGAATCATTTTTGGTACAGTCCCAAAAATCCATTTTCTGATGAAAAACGATGACTCCGGACCTGACGAACGATTCCAAAATGGTCAATATGGATGAAATTTTAACATTAATCTTTTGACTCTAAATGACTGTTGGATGTGAATTATGACTTTTTCAACTAAATAAAGTGTGTTTAAAGTCATTTATGTGCCTGAAATTGGTAAAAATTAAAGCTTTTGAATAAGCAAAAACTCTGTAAAAATGGCAATTTTGGTCACTTTGAGGGGTTAAAAAGTGGTTATTCAACATGAGACACGATCCATTTGACATTTTGAATCATTTTTGGTACAGTCCCAAAAATCCATTTTCTGATGAAAAACGATGACTCCGGACCTGTTGAACGTTTCCAAAATGGTCAATATGGATGAAATTTTTAACATTTAATCTTTTGACTCTAAATGACTGTTGGATGTGAATTATGACTTTTTCATCTAAAATAAGTTGTGTTTAAAGTCATTTATGTG